>NC_137870.1:47941810-47984310 GCF_963924005.1 Protomyctophum bolini
CCTGGACGGTATCAGGTAAGTCACATCATCACTTACTCACTGACATTATGTTCATGATAATAACATGACATTAATATGATTGTTTAACTATGGTTCTGTAGTACTGTAGCCATAAAGAGATACATGTATATGTAAAAGGATGTGGGCAATGGGACTTGATAATCAGCGGTGCTTCAGGGCAGAGGGGGTGGTATCCTAACATTACTCTCTGCCTGACGTGTGTGTGTGTGTGCGTGCGTGGGTGCGTGCGTGCGTGCAGGTTTTTTTTTTTTTTTTGAGGGGCGCTATGCACAGCTTTGTGTCTTTGTACCACGGGGAATGTGATTATTTGATTGGCTGAGCAGCACGGAATGTGATGATGCATGATGTAAGAGCGCCCCTCACTTCACACAACACAAGTGTGATTTTCTTTCTCTGTCATAAACCACGCAGATACACCAACGCCTACACTGGTATCAGACAGAACCAGTGTACTGGTATCTGACAGTGTGACTCTCACCTGTACTGTGGAAGACAGTACAGCTTCATGGAACATCTACTGGTCCAGAGTCTCTGAACCAGTGAAGGTGACACATGGATCAACCTACACATTCAGGCCCCGTGACCCAGGGACACTAATCTACAGGTGTCGAGGAGGGAGAGGAGACCCACCATACTACACACAGTACAGCAGCTCGGTGTCTATCACTGTCTCTAGTGAGTTATAAACACAATATTGTTTTCATAGGGTTAATTTTTTTGTCTCCCCACAGAATCAAAGGTTTTATCCTTTGCTGGATGGCTTGATTATATAGACTTAAAAATATGTTTGTATGTCCATTATGAAAAAAAGAAAAGGCCGATTTTTCAGTGGAACCAGAAAAACCACGCCCACTGCTCTACTCTGTTCCACTATATTCCACTGCATGGTCTTAATCATAACACATTATTGATCCATGTGTTTGTGTATAGAGAGACCTCCGGCTGTTCTGACCGTTCTGCCCAACCCAGCATTCACTGGAGAGACTGTTACGTTCACATGTGACATGAATGAAGGAGAGAAGGACTGGTCTTATACAATAGACAGAGATGGTGCTGCTTCCAATAACTACTCTGGTCAGAATCCTTATACATTTACGATAACGCCACAGAGCACAAGCTTCAGTGGTGAATACCAGTGTACCGGTCGTCTTACAGAGGATGTCCTGATTGTTGTGAAACAAAGTGATAAAGTCACCTGGACGGTATCAGGTAAGTCACATCATCACTTACTCACTGACATTATGTTCATGATAATAACATGACATTAATATGATTGTTTAACTATGGTTCTGTAGTACTGTAGCCATAAAGAGATACATGTATATGTAAAAGGATGTGGGCAATGGGACTTGATAATCAGCGGTGCTTCAGGGCAGAGGGGGTGGTATCCTAACATTACTCTCTGCCTGACGTGTGTGTGTGTGTGTGTGTGTGCGTGCGTGCGTGCGTGCGTGGGTGCGTGCGTGCGTGCAGGTTTTTTTTTTTTTTTTGAGGGGCGCTATGCACAGCTTTGTGTCTTTGTACCACGGGGAATGTGATTATTTGATTGGCTGAGCAGCACGGAATGTGATGATGCATGATGTAAGAGCGCCCCTCACTTCACACAACACAAGTGTGATTTTCTTTCTCTGTCATAAACCACACAGCTAAACCAACGCCTAAACTGGTATCAGACAGATCCAGTGTACTGGTATCTGGCAGTGTGACTCTCACCTGTACTGTGGAAGACAGTACAGCTTCATGGACCATCTACTGGGTCAGTGAGTCTAATCTAGTGAAGACAGGTGGATCAACCTACACATTCAGTCCCTCCAGTGTCTCAGAGAGTGGACAATACCGATGTCGAGGAGGGAGAGGAGACCCACCATACTACACACATTACAGCAACTCAGTTTATATCACTGTCTCTGGTGAGTTATAAACACTATTTCACAACTACATCCCACTTTATTCCACAATGTGTTGCTGTAGATTCATAACACACTATTGATCCATGCATGAGTTTGTGTAGAGAGACCTCCAGCTGTTCTGAGCATGACAGAACAACACCTAACTCAAATGAAAGATTTGAGAATGCCCTAATCACAGTAGTAGTGTAGTGGTTAGAGCATGTGGAAGGCTGTGGGTTCAAATCCTGCCTGGGGTCGACGTCAGCGAGGGCATGCGGTCGCAACAGGTTCCTAAGGTTCAGATCTGAGCCAAGCCTCCTGAGGAGGCGTGACACTGGTTAGAAATACAGAAGAGTTGGTGCCTGTCAGTGAGGAATGTTAACTACTATAAATAAAATAAAATAAAGGTTGAGGTAGGTAAATAGAGATGATGGAATTAGCCACGCTAATCAATCTAAATAATCACTCAACGTGTGTGTGTGTGTGTGTGTGTGTGTGTGTGTGTGTGTGTGTGTGTGTGTGTGTGGGGGGGGGGGGGGTGTGTGGGGTGTGTGTGTGTGTGTGTGTGCACGTGTGCGTGTTGTGGCCCGCAGGTTAACATTGGAATATTGATATATTATTGATTTCCAAACATGACCCATGAAGTTAACAGAAGTATAGGCCTAAACTACATTAATCTGAAATTAAATAAAAATGTTAGTTTTCAGGATTCCAATTCAAAAATAGCAGATCTACAAGCTGAAAACGTGTTGCACTGTGCCGCATTTTCAGCTTGTCAGCCTAAATCCTCTCACCTGTGCAATTTCCAGCCTCTGCCTCAGCCAATTGATTGCCATGGGAACCCCACACTTGCCAATTAATTTCCTCATAGACTTTTCAGAAAGTATTTATTTAAAGACGTTTACGCCGCGGACAAAGACAACTGGAGTCGTGACACATCATGACAACAAACACAATGTTTTGGGCCAAACAAAGATTTAGAAAAAAAATAAAAAAACGGCAGGTTACAACACATTTTTTGTTTGTTTATATTCTTTGTAATTATTTGTTTGCCCTAGCAACCACCTGTTAGGCCCTATATCAACCACCTATTAGGCCCTAGCAGCACTGTTTAACCCTAAAAAAATCACACCCGTGTGAAGTGAGCGTCACTCTTGTCATCACGCACGCACGCACGCACACACACGCACACATTCATTAATTTCAATGGGGAAATGCCATTTAGCTACAGTGGAGCCTAACAGCTGCTTTAAGACCCTAGCAACCACCTGTTGTACCCTAGCAACCACCTTTTAGGCCCTAGCAACCACCCGTTGTACCCTAGCAACCACCTATTAGGTCCTAGCAACCATCTGTTGTACCCTAGCAACCACCTATTAGACACAATGTTCGAAACACAATATTTAATAGTCCAGCGCGTGCTCCATGTGAGCCCGACCCCAGAAAGCACGCTGGCTGGGCCAGGCTACCCGCCCCTCTAGACCAGAAAGCACGCTGGCTGGGCCAGGCTTACACGCCCCTCTAGACCAGAAAGCACGCTAGCTGGGCCAGGCTACCCGCCCCTCTAGACCAGAAAGCATACTGGCTGGGCCAGGCTTACCCGCCCCTCTAGACCAGAAAGCATACTGGCTGGGCCAGGCTTACCCGCCCCTCTAGACCAGAAAGCACGCTGGCTGGGCCAGGCTACACGCCCCTCTAGACCAGAAAGCATACTGGCTGGGCCAGGCTACACGCCCCTCTAGACCAGAAAGCACGCTGGCTGGGCCAGGCTTACCCGCCCCTCTAGACCAGAAAGCACGCTGGCTGGGCCAGGCTTACCCGCCCCTCTAGACCAGAAAGCACGCTGGCTGGGCCTGCAGGCTATGCTGTCACCAGCACGTCTGACTGCCTCCCTAGGAAGCAGGTGAACAACACATGATAGTGATAAAGAGGACTGTTAAAGAGACATACATCTCTGCCGATGTGCTGCTGGAAACATGTAAAACTCTTTTGTTTTCCATTCTAATGTACTGTATTGTTTTGTATTACAGCTGCTAGATCATTCCTGAATTTCCAGTCTAGAATAGAATAGAATAAATAGAATATAAAAAAATTTGATACGCATTTTTTTTCCACTGAGGGGAAAAACATGGCTATAGATTATATTAAGAGTCATTTTAAATAAATCCTACAAACATCCAGTTAAAAACGTTCACTGTGAAATAATATATATATTCAAAGATTTGCACCACATTTTCAAGATTCTTCAAAAATAGTAGATCTACAAGCTCATAGCGTGGCTGCTATGAGCTTGATCTGCTATTTTTCATGCTTAAAACACAAAAAAACTATTTTGAAGGAATCCCAGCAACGGTTGTGTTAACAGCGTCTGATAAATGCCTAAATAGTAAATTGTCGAATGCCTCTTTTCTTTTGGGGTAGCGCTGCAGGCCTGACTGTTGTTTTCCTTTTTTACAGTAACAACTACAACACCTACCACTACGCTGTCTACTACACACGGTAAACTACCACTACACAACTAAAATCTAATCTACAATAGTTCAACCCCCCAACCTGACAATCTACAATAGTATACACCCCCCAGCCTCACAATCTACAATAGTTCAACCCCCACACCTGCAAGCAGTGCGAGGCATTGTGAGTTTGTAGATCGCCTATATTTCACAATGTTTGCCTCTTCCTTAGGTAAAGTTTGACAATTTGGTCTTTAGAATCATTACATTGTCACTTTATGAATGTTCAGATAGCCTGTACACATTTATACTGTGTGTCGGTTTGTTTACTGCAGAGTGAGTAGGCAGTGTTGCAGGTGAATTATATTTCTAGTTTCTCAGAGATCTCAGTGGTTGGTCCGGGCCAAGGAAGCACGTAAACAACATAAACAACTGATGAGGAGGACTGTAAAACAGATATACATCTTTCTCCAACAGATGGTCCCAAGAATGTCCTTTTGGCCGTAGATCCACCAGGAGATGTTGTCAAAGGAAGCTCAGTCACTCTGACCTGCAGCGCCAGTGGGTCACATCCACCAATCCAGAGCTACATCCTTTACAAAGACAACACGGTCGTGGCACAGAAGAACACAATGATCATCTCTAACGTCCAGCCCAGTCACAGTGGAAAATACCACTGTGAGGCTTGGAACGACATCGCTGGAGTCAATTCACCTTCAGTCACTGTTGATGTGCACTGTGAGTTTTTGATTTATATATATATTTATATCAATTATCTAATTATATTGATGATGATGTGTGCGTGCGTGTATTGGGGTGGGATTGGCTATGCATGAACATAAACATATACAGTTAAAGTGTTGTCCATATCATAATAACAGTGCTATTTGAGTGCATCAATGTTTATTCTTCCACAGACCCTCCAGAAAAGCCCTCAGTATCAGTGAGTCCACCAGGAGGCGTTGTTGAGGGCAGCACAGTTACTCTGATCTGCAGCAGTGAAGCCAACCCACCAGTAGACACCTACACCTGGTACAAAGACCACAGATCCATCTCCACTGGTCCTCAGCTGGTGATTAACAATGTGTCTCCTGGAGACTCTGGACGCTACATCTGTCTGGTGAAAAACACACATGGATCCCAGAGGTCATCAGCACACTCTCTAGATGTTCAGCGTAAGTGAACTAAAGTAAAACATCTTATAGTTTTTACAGACCACAAACAACAGCTGCAATAGCCGTCATGAAAATGTGCAGCCAGATAGATACCCTGTATTTTATAAGACCCCAAAATTCACTGCGAAATTAACCGGAAGTCTAATCGACTAAAGCTAAAATGGCTACTGTCTTTTTAACCCATTTAGATCCGAGGACGATTCTACAAATGCCTTCTAAATCAGTTTTCTGAAAAAAAACAAATTTTCTATGTCAGTCATTCTCAAACATTTTCATGTCAAGGACCCCCACAAATATATGTAATTAGCCGCTGACCCCGTGTGAAAATATGTTGTTCCAGGAACCCCCCCCCCCCAGAAGCAAAGATTCGAGTTAAAAACGTTCACTGTGAAAGAATATATATATTCAAAGATTTGCACCACATTTTCAAGATTCTTCAAAAATAGCACATCAAGCTCATAGCGTGGCTGCTATGAGCTTGATCTGCTATTTATCATGCTTAAAACACCAAAAAGGGTGTTTCCCGTCCAGAATGGGTTAAAAGTCATCAGAGGCGTAACCGCGAGGTAGCGGCGATTTAGTAATGAGACGTTCAAATAATACACAATAAAAATACACAATACACACATCTCTCCACAGGTAAGCTTCCAACGTACTGTGACCCTCCAGAGGTCTACAGTTCGAACAGAATCATGATCACCCCGATGACGACCAGGTACGCACCCAGAGCGACGGTGCTGTACGAGTGCATAGTGGGATATACTATGAAAAGAGGACGCAACTATGTGAGGTGTGTGGCTGGGAAATGGACACCTTTAACTCTGAAATGTGAAGGTAAGTGTACGTTCGTCGTCAGTACCAGTGTTGATACATACACACGGCGTTGTGTCATCAATATAGCTGGGGGGTGGAGCTATGGGGTAAAGTTCAGAGTTCTCCCAACCGGAATAAACAGTGGGGTGTTGGGTTTTCAAACGCAGATGCTTTAAAATACTACTAATTTAAAAGTAGGCGTGGATTGCCAGATCACAGGCACAGATCCTTGTTTCCACTCGACAAGGAACGCTACTTTAGAAAATGAAACAAGCCTAGGAATGTTTTCCTTTACTGCTGGACATGATCCAACACAACACAGTGGCCTGATATATTTGCTTGGTAAGAGACACTTTTCTATAGATATGATCATCAAAGTTCATTGACACACTTCAGCTCAGGTTGACCATAAACCATTTATTGCAAAGCTACTGCATGTTAGTATGGCGGTGTGGCTCTGCTCATGTGATATCGGATAATCTGCGTACCGAGACATTATCTGATTATCTGTGCACTGAGACACAGCTCTGATATCAATGACTCCCCAGAGCAGAGCCAAAGATACAATAATCCATGAACAAAAATACACAGTAATAACCCATCAACACATGATTCAACACAATTAACAATACAATAAATTAATATCCCATAACGCCTGGAATAAGAACTACAGGGAGGAGGCCAGGGAGGTGGTATATATATATATATATATATATATATATACACACACATATATACATACATACACACATATAATAACCTTCTGCCTTCCACGCCTCAATGAACTATCGATTACGCTTAAAAAGCCATTAATTAATAAACGATGTTCATAGAACACAAATTCCAAGTAGGCTACCAACACCATTCATTTGGAAGTGGGGTATTATTATGCAGTGTTTATACACACAACACAAACCATAGCTGTTTCAAACGTACAGGAAATACAGTTTAAAACATGGCAATGAATACAAGCTAAAGCAGTGTGTAAATCCTGCATATATATATATATATATATTAATACTGTTTTTATTAGGCATTTTTTGTATGACATCAGAATATTATCGACAATGATAATGAGTTCAATTATAAAAATGAAAAAAATAACAGGCAATGTAAATGTTCCACATACAATACATAATAAAAAAGACATATAAATGTGAAAAAACAAAAAACAGTTAAACAATGACAAGTGTGAACAGACAAACAAAACAGACAACAGAACAGACACTCTTGCTCTCAAACTTTTCCAACATGTTGTTGTAAATTAAGTGAATTACAGACATTCTTTTTTAAATGAGAAAAAATAAAACAAAGAAAAAAACACGCAATTCCTTTTTTATTAAACAGTTTGACCCCGGGCCCCCTGACTCCCAGAACTGCTGTCAGTGGATCCGCGTCAAAAGGTCTTTCAACAATGTCTGACAGTGATTTAAATATACTTTGCCAATATGATGTGAGTTTAGTGCAATGCCAGAACATATGAGCTAGAGTGGATGTCGCAGGCTGGATTCACATTTGGATACATTCTGTTGATTTTTTCTTTGAACAAATGTAACCTGTGTAATATTTTAAACTGTATAAGACCGTGCCTGGCACATACTGAAGAAGAGTGCCAAAACTTTTGAGATGTAGACCATTGCTCGTCAGTGATAGATATTCCTAAATCGTTTTCCCAAGCAGTTTTTAAATACTCCAAGGAGGCATTATTATCTAAACATAAGAGAGAATTATAAATAATAGAAACACCTCCTTTGAGCAATGGGTCAGGTAGAAATATAGATTCCATTGATGAGTTGGGAGGTATGTTTGGAAATGAAGCAGTGTGTTGTGTTAAAAAATGTCGTATCTGTAGAAATCAATATAAAGATCTTTGAAGGAGTGAATACCATTTCTATGCCACACACTCTATGCGACCAGTGGTGCGCGCACAGAACCCGGGTGTAAATCCTGCATATTAAAATATCAAAACTCGACTATTGTAACTCCCTCCTTACTGGCCTACCAGCATGTGCACTTAAGCCTCTCCAGCTGATCCAAAATGCCGCAGCTCGCTTGGTCTTCAACCAGCCAAAATTCTCACATGTCTCCCCCCTGCTCCGCTCCCTCCACTGGCTCCCGGTCGCGGGAGGATTATCACAACAAAACAAAAAAAGAAGTGATATTTGAATTAAGTGAAATCACTGAATATACCTTTAAATAGTGAACAGCACTTTGCCAAACGATGAATCCCTGCCAAGTTACAATTACTTAGAATTAACTATGTTCTAAAAACATTATTGATGACTTAATGGCTGTTGTTGTTTTTTGATATTACGGTAAGTTTAATTGATCATATCTGTCTCTACCAGGCGATTAAACACTGCGCCGCGGTAACACGATGTTTTACACTTTCCCTTGAAATTCTAACTTTTCTGTGGAAGTTCTTGACATCCGACTACTCAGT
This sequence comes from Protomyctophum bolini, assembly GCF_963924005.1. Taxonomy (NCBI): domain Eukaryota; kingdom Metazoa; phylum Chordata; class Actinopteri; order Myctophiformes; family Myctophidae; genus Protomyctophum; species Protomyctophum bolini. Next base: position 47,950,605 of record NC_137870.1, read on the forward strand.
AGTAACTGACAACATCCATGTGTCAGACTGCATCATGCATGACCAGGTCATTTCAACATCCATGTGTCAGACTGCATCATACATGACCAGGTCATTTCAACATCCATGTGTCAGACTGCATCATACATGACCAGGTCATTTCCCAAATAATGGTCGATAAAAACAACATTATTCCCACATTAGCCTACAAAATGCATGTTCATGTACCACACACACACACACACACACACACACACACACACACACACACACACACACTTATCTCCCTGGCTCTCATGCTCTAGTTGTCTCCATTTGACCCAGGCCAGTGCGGCAGGCTCACGGACCCGACCGGCAATGAACTCAGGATCAGCCGAGGCACTCTGTCCCGTCCTGGAGACCATCCGTGGCAGGTGTCCCTGCAGCGCAGAGACAAAAACTCATCTGACAAGTTCAGACACGCCTGTGGAGGCGTCCTCATCGCGTCCTGTTGGGTCCTCACTGCTGCTCACTGCATGTAAGCTGCTCTAAATGCTAACATGTGGTAATGCTGCTCTAAATGCTGTGGTAACATGAGCTGCTCTAAATGCTAACATGTGGTAACATGAGCTGCTCTAAATGCTAACATGTGGTAACATGAGCTGCTCTAAATGCTAACATGTGGTAACATGAGCTGCTCTAAATGCTAACATGTGGTAACATGAGCTGCTCTAAATGCTAACATGTGCTAACCTTAGAGTATATATGAATAGAGACGACACCGGATTCCTCCTCCCATCCACTTGCATTAAGTTGCTCAAAAGCACATGAGGCGATTTCACTCCTAGGAACAAGTGCATTCTGGGATGGATTGCCCCAATAACATGAACGCGCTGGTCGTTGACTATCATTGTGCCGTTTGTGCGTGTTCACGCATGAAACATTCGTTCACGTGTCATGGCCCCAATAACATGAACGTGCGCAATGATAGTCAACGGACCAGCGCTGGCTCGAGCTGCAATACAAAATTCGGCCACTATGTCCATTTGGCCTCAGGGTTTCCTCCGGGTGCCGTCTCTATTCATATATACTCTAAGGTGCTAACATGCACAGGTGGTCTTAATTACTGACTTGCTTGTTTCTCCAGTAACAGCACCAAGGACATGCAGGTGGTCTTAATTACTGACTTGCTTGTTTCTCCAGTAACAGCACCAAGGACATGCAGGTGGTCGTGGGGGGAGTGGACATCGGGAGCATAGAAGAGTCAGACCAGGTCATCTCAGTGAAGAGAGACTTTGTTTTTCTGGGTTACAGGAAACTAGGCAACATTAGTGTTGCTACTAATGACATTGGTGAGGCCATTAATTTACTGTATGTCTTCTTTTACAGACGGGCTGATTTCTTACCTTAACCCATTCAGGCCTGAAGTCGAAATTAAAAAAAAAAAGTTTTCTAAATCATGACAATTTTGTACAGTACGTGTGTACCAGTGTTGATTTCATCGACTAAAACTAAGACGAAAAATGTTCGTCGACTACATTTTTCCACTGACAAAAACTATTGGAAACTAAATTAAAACTAAGCTATGATGACTAAAACAGACTAAATATACTGACAATTTCGTCAACAAATAAAAACTAGACTAAAATGTTAGGAAGGGACTAGTGGACAAGAGATCCAGGGCTCCATTTTCGTCAGCACTAAAGCCCTTATTCCTAAACTTCGTTTTTACTATTTTTTTACTATTTTGCAAAACATTTTTGAATAGTTAAAATGGCCAGTCTACAAGCTTGTCAATGTACAGTAGATTGACTAGTTGAACTATTCAAAAATGTTTTTCAAAATAGTAGAAAAAGGCAAAGAAGTTTAGGGATAAGGGGTTTAGCGGTGACGAAAATGGAGCCCCCAGTATAAGTCATTTTACATTTGGTTGCATGCTGAAAATAGCTGATCTACCAGCTCACAACGCATCATGGCTTGTAGATCGGCTATTTTCAAGGCATCAAGGCCCGACAAAATACATTTTAGTCGACTAAATCGACCGTAGATTTAGTCGACTAAAATCTCATGACAATTAGTCGACTAAAACTAAACCAACACTAATTCACTAAGTGAAAACTAATTTTCTGCCAAAAACAACACTGGTGTGTACGGACGGCTGTAAGGCACGTAACTCCAGAACCGCTCCGCCCCACACGCGTTCCACACCCCCACAGGGGGGCAGTGTTCCACACCCCCACAGGGAGTGTTCCACACCCCCACAGGGAGGCAGTGTTCCACACCCCCACAGGGGGGCAGTGTTCCACACCCCCACAGGGAGTGTTCCACACCCCCACAGGGAGGCAGTGTTCCACACCCCCACAGGGAGGCAGTGTTCCACACCCCCACAGGGGGGCAGTGTTCCACACCCCCACAGGGGGGCAGTGTTCCACAACCCCACAGGGGGGCAGTGTTCCACAACCCCACAGGGGGGCAGTGTTCCACACCCCCACAGGGGGGCAGTGTTCCACACCCCCACAGGGGGGCAGTGTTCCACACCCCCACAGGGAGGGCAGTGCCCGGTGTCGAGTCGGCTGGCCTGTTCTGACATCACAACAACACTCCATATTTGGGCAACCCTGACACAGAACTCTGACACGGGAATTTCCCCGGCCGGACGTAGCGCGTGGAAGGGACACGTTATTCCGACGTAGCGCGTGGAAGGGACACGTTATTCCGACCAGTTCCTTTCCCCTCCATCAGGCGCCCCGGCTAGCCAGGGGGAGGCAGTTTTAGAGAGATCAGGGGTTCTTACTGGTGTCTAGATAACAAGTGGTACAGGTGATGTTATCTAGAGATCACGGGTTCTCAACCTTTTGGGCTGAGGACCCCCGGAAATGCTTTAGCCATGTCTCACGACATTTAAAGTCAATTCCTTCTGTCTATCAGATTATACTAAGGTCCCCTGAACCCCGGGTTCCAACTGGAAACCTTGCGTTTACGATCCAGTCACTCTACCCCTGAGCCACCGCCGTGTTATTATTTACTGTTCTATTCTGTTTCCTGTGTCTCAGCATTACTCCAGCTGGAATTCACCGATGACCCGTTCTGTGCCAAGGAAACCAGCTATGTTAAATATGCCTGTCTGCCAAACCAGCTCTTCCCCGATGGAAAGGAGTGTGTGGTCGCTGGATGGGGCAAAACTAAAGATGGTACGTATCCAACCACTGACTACCACTAATCACACCTTAAACTATAGATGGTACGTATCCAACCACTGACTACCAATAATCACACCTTAAACTAAAGATGGTACGTATCCAACCACTGACTACCACTAATCACACCTTAAACTATAGATGGTACGTATCCAACCACTCACTACCACTAATCACACCTTAAACTATAGATGGTACGTATCCAACCACTCACTACCACTAATCACACCTTAAACTATAGATGGTACGTATCCAACCACTGACTACCACTAATCACACCTTAAACTATAGATGGTACGTATCCAACCACTCACTACCACTAATCACACCTTAAACTATAGATGGTACGTATCCAACCACTGACTACCACTAATCACACCTTAAACTATAGATGGTACGTATCCAACCACTGACTACCACTAATCACACCTTAAACTATAGATGGTACGTATCCAACCACTCACTACCACTAATCACACCTTAAACTATAGATGGTACGTATCCAACCACTGACTACCACTAATCACACCTTAAACTATAGATGGTACGTATCCAACCACTGACTACCACTAATCACACCTTAAACTATAGATGGTACGTATCCAACCACTCACTACCACTAATCACACCTTAAACTATAGATGGTACGTATCCAACCACTCACTACCACTAATCACACCTTAAACTATAGATGGTACGTATCCAACCACTCACTACCACTAATCACACCTTAAACTATAGATGGTACGTATCCAACCACTGACTACCACTAATCACACCTTAAACTAAAGATGGTACGTATCCAACCACTGACTACCACTAATCACACCTTAAACTATAGATGGTACGTATCCAACCACTCACTACCACTAATCACACCTTAAACTATAGATGGTACGTATCCAACCACTGACTACCAATAATCACACCTTAAACTAAAGATGGTACGTATCCAACCACTGACTACCACTAATCACACCTTAAACTATAGATGGTACGTATCCAACCACTCACTACCACTAATCACACCTTAAACTATAGATGGTACGTATCCAACCACTGACTACCACTAATCACACCTTAAACTATAGATGGTACGTATCCAACCACTAATCACACCTTAAACTATAGATGGTACGTATCCAACCACTAATCACACCTTAAACTATAGATGGTACGTATCCAACCACTAATCACACCTTAAACTATAGATGGTACGTATCCAACCACTAATCACACCTTAAACTATAGATGGTACGTATCCAACCACTAATCACACCTTAAACTATAGATGGTACGTATCCAACCACTGACCACCACTAATCACACCTTAAACTATAGATGGTACGTATCCAACCACTCACTACCACTAATCACACCTTAAACTATAGATGGTACGTATCCAACCACTCACTACCACTAATCACACCTTAAACTATAGATGGTACGTATCCAACCACTAATCACACCTTAAACTATAGATGGTACGTATCCAACCACTCACTACCACTAATCACACCTTAAACTATAGATGGTACGTATCCAACCACTCACTACCACTAATCACACCTTAAACTATAGATGGTACGTATCCAACCACTAATCACACCTTAAACTATAGATGGTACGTATCCAACCACTCACTACCACTAATCACACCTTAAGCTATAGATGGTACGTATCCAACCACTCACTACCACTAATCACACCTTAAACTATAGATGGTACGTATCCAACCACTAATCACACCTTAAACTATAGATGGTACGTATCCAACCACTGACTACCACAAATCACACCTTAAACTATAGATGGTACGTATCCAACCACTAATCACACCTTAAACTATAGATCGTACGTATCCAACCACTAATCACACCTTAAACTATAGATGGTACGTATCCAACCACTGACTACCACTAATCACACCTTAAACTATAGATGGTACGTATCCAACCACTCACTACCACTAATCACACCTTAAACTATAGATGGTACGTATCCAACCACTCACTACCACTAATCACACCTTAAACTATAGATGGTACGTATCCAACCACTGACTACCACTAATCACACCTTAAACTATAGATGGTACGTATCCAACCACTGACTACCAATAATCACACCTTAAACTATAGATGGTACGTATCCAACCACTGACTACCACTAATCACACCTTAAACTATAGATGGTACGTATCCAACCACTGACCACCACTAATCACACCTTAAACTATAGATGGTACGTATCCAACCACTCACTACCACTAATCACACCGTAAACTATAGATGGTACGTATCCAACCACTGACTACCACTAATCACACCTTAAACTATAGATGGTACGTATCCAACCACTGACTACCACTAATCACATTTTAAACTATAGATGGTACGTATCCAACCACTAATCACACCTTAAACTATAGATGGTACGTATCCAACCACTGACTACCACTAATCACACCTTAAACTATAGATGGTACGTATCCAACCACTGACTACCAATAATCACACCTTAAACTAAAGATGGTACGTATCCAACCACTGACTACCACTAATCACACCTTAAACTATAGATGGTACGTATCCAACCACTGACTACCAATAATCACACCTTAAACTATAGATGGTACGTATCCAACCACTGACTACCACTAATCACACCTTAAACTATAGATGGTACGTATCCAACCACTGACCACCACTAATCACACCTTAAACTATAGATGGTACGTATCCAACCACTCACTACCACTAATCACACCGTAAACTATAGATGGTACGTATCCAACCACTGACTACCACTAATCACACCTTAAACTATAGATGGTACGTATCCAACCACTGACTACCACTAATCACACCTTAAACTATAGATGGTACGTATCCAACCACTGACTACCACTAATCACACCTTAAACTATAGATGGTACGTATCCAACCACTAATCACACCTTAAACTATAGATGGTACGTATCCAACCACTCACTACCACTAATCACACCTTAAACTATAGATGGTACGTATCCAACCACTGACTACCACTAATCACACCTTAAACTATAGATGGTACGTATCCAACCACTGACTACCACTAATCACACCTTAAACTAAAGATGGTACGTATCCAACCACTAATCACACCTTAAACTAAAGATGGTACGTATCCAACCACTAATCACAACTTAAACTAAATATGGTACGTATCCAACCACTAATCACACCTTAAATAAAAGCTGCACTAGTCTATCTATATAAGGTATAATTTCCCATGTTACATGTATCGTATAATGTAGCAGTTACTGTATAATGATGCAGTTTGTCTCTTAATAGAGTTCTTTATTCTATTATTCCACTGTGTTCTTCAATGTTCAGCAGTGTTAAACATTATCCTTCAATGTTCAAATGGCTTCCAGCAGTGTTAAACATTACCAAGGAAAGGTCATGATGAAGTGTCCAGTATCATGCATTTTGAGTTACTTTTGTACAACTGGAGGGTTTGGCCTAATGGTGGCGCTAGAGAAAAGACTGTGGGTAACTATGTTCCTCAGTATGAACTAAAGGACATGTAGCATATAGACCGATTCAGAAACGGGTCCCCTGGTCACAGCGAACGTATTTCCTGTAGGCAGAGACGACATATCTGCGGTGTAAACTCAGAGGTTTCTACTACATTGAATGGTAGAGTGACTGATGTTAGTCTGCTCAAACGTTACTCTTTTACCTGCTTTTTACTAACACTAACTTTACAAAGATGCCCAGAACATTGGGATGAACCTGTGTAGTTTATAGCTGCTTGCCTGTGACGAAGCTCACAGCGAAACGCATCGTGCTAATAAATAAGTTGATGCAGTAAGTTGTCTGTCTCTGTTCCCTGGAGTGTGCAGTCCTTTTTTGATGTCTATGCCTGCTAACTAGAGTTGCACCTCCCACGGTTTTATATATATATATATATATATATATATATATATATATATATATATATATATATACACACCGCAGATATGTCGTCTCTGCCTACAGATATATATATATACGTATATACATTTATTTAATAAATGGCCTATTTGTGAGTGGCACCATAAAATTGCCGCCACTGCTATGCCCTGGCCCTATATGCTCCATATAACAATACATGGGAGGAAAAGCTGAAATTAGATGTCCTAGAGGACCTAGAAGGACTTTTAGCTGAGCTGTCTGTGTGTGTGTTCTTCTTCCTCAGCTGACAACCCACACAACATGTCACATGGCCAGCTTTCCATGATGTCTGACGAGCGTTGTCAGGAGTTCCATACAAACCTGGACGGCACCATGATCTGTGCAGGAGACAAGTTGGGAAAAGTTGGCTCCTGTAGTGTAAGTGTGCGTGGGTGCGTGAGTGTATTAGGTCACCTTCACACCAGGATGTTATACTGCAACTTAAAATGAATCCTGTCGGCCATTTTTGGTTCTTTTTTAAAACCGTCTGGCACTGGCGCGCTAGCGGCCAACTATAGCACTGGCAATGATCCATTAAGGAAACAAAAAACACTGCAGTGTACAGAATGTTTGGTCTGTGTGGTCTGTGCGTATGGAGCGCTGTCACTGTGTGTGGGGATCCCAGTGGGGACCTTCTTCAAATAGCCTATAGGCCTACTTCAAACTTCAACACATAGCTCAGCAGTATCATTTTAACACCATATATTTCACTGTGTAGTTTATGAATTGAACACATTGATAAAGTGCCTTGCTGCGGCTCCTTGCTACAGCGCAGCGTGAACGCAAACGCAGCAAATTGTATATTATGCAAGAATGATTCAAACTCCACCCCCCAATCGCATCGAGTGTACCGAAGTAGAGGTGAAGTAGAGGTGTGAATGCGACCGAGTGCCGTAGTCGTGTCCACCTAAAGCGACGCACACACGCATACAGTATATATTATAGTTTACTGGTGTATAAATAGTAGTAGGAAACATTTTGTAAATCTTCTCAAGGAATGCCTTGAATTTAAAGGTGTAGTAGTCTATAATATAATGAAAGGATGCATTTAAAGGTGTAGTAGGCTATAATAGAATGAAAGGATGAATGTAAAGGTGTAGTAGGCTATAATAGAATGAAATGATGAATTTAAAGGTGTAGTAGGCTATAATAGAATGAAAGGATGAATGTAAAGGTGTAGTAGGCTATAATAGAATGAAAGGATGGATTTAAAGGTGTAGTAGGCTATAATAGAATGAAAGGATGAATTTAAAGGTGTAGTAGGCTATAATAGAATGAAAGGATGAATTTAAAGGTGTAGGCTATAATATAATGAAAGGATGAATTTAAAGGTGTAGTAGGCTATAATATAATGAAAGGATGAATGTAAAGGTGTAGTAGGCTATAATATAATGAAAGGATGAATTTAAAGGTGTAGTAGGCTATAATATAATGAAAGGATGAATTTAAAGGTGTAGTAGGCTATAATAGAATGAGAGGATGCATTTAAAGGTGTAGTAGGCTATAATAGAATGAGAGGATTCATTTAAAGGTGTAGTAGGCTATAATAGAATGCATCCTTACATCCTGTCTCTTAGGGGGATTCGGGCGGACCCCTGATGTGTAAGGACGGTGGGGTTTACTACATGGCAGGCTTGGTGAGCTGGGGGAGCGCCACATGCGGTGCTGCCGTACCCGGCGTCTACACCAACGTCTACCAATATGTTGCCTGGATTTCTGGTTGCGTCCATCACCACGGGAAACCATGCAAGACACAGAGTGTCTATGTGGATGACTATGACTATGGTCATAATTCATGATTTGGCTGATATTTCGCTAATTTTCTCTAACTAGTTGCCACGGTCTTTCCAGCCAGATATCTCATTTCCTCTCTCTCTATCCTGACCTGATTGGCTGAAAATGTGTCACTAATACCTGAAAATGTATTTTCTGTTTCTTAAAGAGCTGTAGAGCAATGGTTCTCAACCAGTGGTCTCAACCTTGAGGGGGTTCCAGGTGGTCCCCAGCTAAATGATAGAGAGTTGGTAACCAAATGGACCCTTAGGCAATAGATCTTTAACTCTTGAGAGTGTAAAATGAAAACACGTGGACCCGTTTGGGTTCATTTGGATACACGCTCAAGAGTTAAAATATTGTTAAACATCTGCATTACTTAATTTACAAGAGGTCTACACAATTAGAGAATGTAGAAGAAGTGTTATTTGCCTGTTATCTCCTATGGTACCACATCAACACAGCATGGAATGGTGGACAAAATCTTATGATAACACAATATTGAGGCTAAATCTCATAAAATGGTGGTTCCGTGGCTCAAATGCCAAATAAATAATGGACCTTGCTATGAAAAGGGTTGAAAACCACTGCCCTATAGCAATGATTAGTTACTGTCACAATATAATGCTTTAACCTTTTAACTTTTTTTTTTTTGTTTTAACCAAAGAATATCACACTACCCTTTAGGCCTATATACCTTGAAGTTGTCCCATAATGCATTGTGAAAAGGACAGTTTGTCCTTGGAACTGTTGGGTGAATGACGTAGGTATGGTCTTGAAGTGCCATGAGAAAACTGATTCAGCAATAATAAATAAATTGACTTGATTGACTGTTTGTTTTTTTCCTTCAGTAGCCTACTTCATGGAAGCACACGTCAACCTACTTGTTCCTCACCTGTCTAACTGATTTGATTGATTGATTATTTTTTCCCATATAGCAAATCTAGCTAAGAAAATCCATCTGAAAAGCCGCTTCCTCTACTGACATAGAGTATAGATCTATAGATCATGGGTCCACGGTATGAGAACAGAAAGAGGGTCATTCAAGCTACACACATTTTGATCATGGAGATATTTTGCATGCATGCCCCAGACAGCCCTTCTATCACAGTCCGTGTTGGAAAAGATACTCAAAAACGGTAACATAATGTGACCGTTTCTAAGGCTAAGTCATTGAATTAGCTTCAAATTGACATATTGGTTGTTCAGTTTGACCCGCCAGTTTTGGAGATATGGCTTATAGAGTCTTGCAGAAAAGAACGAGTTTAGAAAACAGGCTTGATGGTTCACTTCTGTGGACTCTAACATTACACCTAGCTATGTGTAAGCATTCATTTCATATTTACATGTCGATTTCAGCTCTGACATTTATTTCAGTCATGCTCTAGCAGTGAAGGTTCTGCCTGTGCTATTATTTTTATTATTATTATTTTTTAAGTTTTTCTCTACTGACCTGAACAGTTAGTATTGCCGCCATGACTGTCTCTGTATCAAACGTCACATTACATAATTATTAGCTATTACTAGTTATACTTTAGAAATAAGTAATATTACTTCTGAATCAGAATCAGAAGCCTTTATTGCCATGGAATGTAAACAACTAGTAGCCTATGTAAAAAAACAATAAAACAAAGAATGTATAGGGAAGGAAACCTCTTCAAATCATTAGCTCTCTATATAATTTAGTGCATGGTTGGGGAGAGACGAGACGAAGTTTCAGACAAGGTAAAAAGAGAAGCGAATGAAAACACGTCCCTTTATTGCTGTATAGGGTTTTAAACGCATGCTTTCTTTTCTATATTTGCGTGTCCCGATCTCTCTCTCTCTCTCTCTCTCTCTCTCTCTCTCTCTCTCTCTCTCTCTCTCGGCTAGGAAGCAATTAGGTTTCTGGTTATAACATTTGCCTTCATTTGCACATGCACAATCTGTCTGTGCGTTCTCCACCGGTAGGGGGCACACTATGACAGTGGTCGCTCTGCATGTGAACTTGAACTTCATCGAGGCTATACTTTATCACTTCATGTATAATAAGGCTCGCCTTGACCGCCACACTCCGTCGTTCATTATCTAGGACGAATAAAGCTTAATACGTCTTATTATTATTATAGATTTTCCTTCGTTTGAGGCCTGTTATGTCAGATAAAATAGATATAAGGCTATATACTTCAGAGAATATATAAACTAAGGCAAATTTGGCAACGTTAAAAAAAAGCATTCGTTTTTTTTTTACCTCAGTACAGAACATTAAAAACATTTTATCACTAGTTGTAGGGTCATTATCTAAAATAAAAGTTTAATTACTATTTGTAAGGTCATTATCTAAAATAAAAGTGTGTAGGACTAAATTATAAGGGCTTTATAGAGACCTACTTATGATCTGTGTTCTATTTATTTTAATTATAGGCCACATAACGAGTTAAATTGTAGGCCTATACACATAGCATCCTTTGAATAAGCTCATAGGCTTATAGACTATTGCGCAAAATGTTTAACATGCATGTTTAGTATACCGTAATCAACATGCAGTGAGCATGTTACAAATAGCTATAATTAGTAGGCTACTCGACGTTACGCGATATCGGTGTAGGCCTATTGTCAAGATGTTATTCATTATATTTGAGAATGCAGGGTATTATACCGCAAATAGTTTTTTTCTAAAAGTCAAAGTTGGTTTTAACGAGATAATTCTGCTACTATAATACTGGGAGTGGTAATTGATTAATTAGCCGAACAAACATGCTGGTTAATTATTTCCCCCCAACTACACTGAAATAGATCTGGGCTTAATGTGGTTCCTACCGGTTGGCTACAGCTGTTTGGGATTCTGCTCTGTTGGTGAGAGAGAGAGAGAGACACACACACACACACACACACACACACACACACACACACACACACACACACACACACACACACACACACACACACACACACACAGTATATAGAAAATATAACGCATCAAAGTAAAACATGTGATCTAAAGAGACTGGAAATAAGATATTTCTTTAGATGTTTTTTGAATATTGGCCTAAGGATAATGGAGGGTTTAATTGAAGCATCTATAGGGAGTTCCATAGATGAGGGCCTCTACATTTGATGAAAGATTGATGTTTGGAAGTTTACCATTTCATACATGAATATCACCTTTGCAGCAGACCTGTGCTTTTATCATAACAGTTACCATAACCTCCCACGGGGCAGCACACCTAAACCAATGACTAGTCTAAACTAAGTATGCACCCCAGGCACCTTAAACAGGAAATACGTTTGCTGCAACCATGAGACCCGTTTCTGAATTCGTCAGAAATAGCCCATAAGTCTTTGCGTTTGTGTGTGCATAAGTTCCTCTTTCTCTTGCTGTGTTGCCTGCAGTTTTGCAAGAGAAACAAGTGGCCAGTTCTATGAGAACAAGCACAAATAAAAATAGCTGATCTACAAGCTCACTGCAGCGACACATGTTGAGGTTGTACATCTGCTATTTAAAAACACATTGAGAATGAATTGAAATATTTTGAATATTCTTTAAACATTTTAATGAAAAAGGCACAAGATCATTTCAGATGGATGTCTGTGGACAATTACATATTCATGTGATCAGATGGATGTCTGTGGACAATTACACATTAATCTGTCTGTGGACAATTACATATTAATCTGTCTGTGGACAATTACATATTAATCTGATCAGATGGATGTCTGTGGACAATTACATATTAATCCTGGAAGAAATGTGGGAAAACAATGGTTTAAACAACTACCAAGGCAATAATGTATTTGCAAGTGACTTTACAGAAAAAAACAAGTCAAAGGTTGCTTATAATAAGCAGACATGGCAACACTGCCTGAAGGAAGCAAAGCACACACACAAGGAGTGATGTCACGTGATGTGACACACATCATGTGACTTCTTTCAGGAAGTGCACTGGTTTCCATTGCAAACAATTCATGCCATATAATTATGAGCACAGCGATTAAGGCTCCTGTTTCTGTAACATCTGCTCAAATGTTCTCCCAGTTGGTGTAGGATCCATTAGAAGAGAGGCATTATTTGTATTATTATTACCAGTATTTTCTTTGACCACCTGGTTGAGAAACACAGCTTCTAGAAGGTGACCACTTATAAGGTGACACAGGGGCACTGAGAAGGAACTAGACACAGGGAACCAGGGAGCAAACCCTTAATTCTTACCAGCAGCAGAAGAACAGAGACAAACTTGTAACATCTACTATAATAACATCACTGGTATGTTCATGATTTCAACTGCTCACTTTGACTTCTGATAAATAAATAACACTCAAACTGGATCAAAGACTGGACATCCATCTGTTGCAATGTTCTGTGTGTGTACTGCGTAGGATCACTCCCATACCTGCGAAGTAACTGCAAAGGAGACTGGAAACTGGAAAAAATGGCAGTTACAGACTACAGTTGGTATGTACTATAATCTTTTTCACCTGGGATATGATTGCAGTTCATTATTTCTTTGTATGGAAGAGTTTTGTGAAGTTTGATATAAGAGGCCTGTCTAATTCTATACAGACCTGTCTAAACGTACACCTGTCCATCTCTGGTTGAATGACCTGCTAAAGTCGTTCACCCTGAGCCCACCTTGGTTAATTTATACCTAGCCGCAATTTGCAACTCTAGATTTTTTTATAATGGGATGAATCTAGAGTTGCAATACCCTCCATTGACTCCCCACTCATCTTTTTTGGTTTGCGATCTGCTTGTCTTAAACGACGTTAAACTCACCAACATTGCAGCTGTAGTCCAAGCTTGAATTATCCTCTTTCAATCTGCCGAGCTTGTTTTTCATAAAAATCCACCGTAGAGATGTTATGAGCTACTTTCTGTCAAGACATCCTCTGCAAGTGATTATTTTTCGAAGTGCTGGAGTTTGGAAGCACTCGTCGTACGTCACTGAACATCCCTGCGTTCCACCTGTTTCGAATTTGCACATAAATTACATAATGCAGGAGGCAGCAGCGCGACCCATTAACAAAAACGAGTGCTTCCAAACTGCAACACACTTGCAGAGGATGTCTTGACAGAAAGTAGCTCATAATATCTCTACGGTGGATTTTTATGAAAAACAAGCTCGGCAGATTGAAAGAGGATAATTCAAGTTTGTACTACAGCTGCAATGTTGGTGAGTTTAACGTCGTTTAAGACAAGCAGATCGCAAACCAAAAAAGATGAGTGGGGAGTCAATGGAGGGTATTGCAACTCTAGATTCATCCCATTATAAAAAAATCTAGAGTTGCAAATTGCGGCTAATTTATACCTGTCTATCTCTGGTTGAATGACCTGCTGTAAAGTATTTAACCCTGAGCCTACCTTGGTTCATTTACCTGCTGTAAAGTTGTTCACCCTGAGCCTACCTTGGTTCATTTACCTGCTGTAAAGTCGTTCACCCTGAGCCTATCTTGGTTCATTTACCTGCTGTAAAGTCGTTCACCCTGAGCCTACCTTGGTTAATTTACCTGCTGTAAAGTCGTTCACCCTGAGCCTACCTTGGTTCATTTACCTGCTGTAAAGTCGTTCACCCTGAGCCGAAACCTGGTTCATTTCAAGTTGATTCACTTTATCTGAGTGTGTTGTACTCCTGCAGCAATGCCTGTGTTTATGACAATGGGACACTTGTGTTTTGAACTAATTCTGACATAAGAGTGCAGGTTTCAGTAGCATATAGATAGGCATACCATATTCTGAATTACCAAAAAGAGGACACATGCGCGCATGCATGTGCGTGTGCGCATGCATGTCGTGGATGTGCATGTGTCGTGCACGTTTGAATTAAATTCATTTGTCAAAAAAGTTTGGCTCCTAAATTTGATCAACTATGCTCTATATTAGTTATGTATTTATTTAAAGCAGTGGCTCTCAAAGGTGTGATCCAGGGACCCTCATGGTTGCTTGAGGGGACTGATCTACATCCACACGTGAGCTTGTAAATCGGCTAGTTGAACTATTCAAAAATGTTTTTGTTTCAAAATAGGGCCTTAAATATCTTCAGATACCACACAACGACAACATTCATTACAAGACTAAGAACAGGTCACTAGAGACAGAGAATTCATGACATACAGTAATAGCAAAGTCAGCAAAAGTGCATTAGTGGGCAGTATGTGCAAAAAGGGCAAGAATAAAGTGCTATTTGCTGTTCAGTAGTTGAATAGCAGCTGGGACAAATGATAATTTGAACCGATTGGTCTTTGTGGCGTTGCACCCTCAGCCGACGACCTGAGGGAAACAGTTCAAACTCAGACCAAAGTGGGTGATCCGATACCTCCAGGAGGGAGGAGGTTCTCTTAAGCATCTGCCTCTTGTACAGATCTATGAGTTGGGCTTTGGGTTCTCCCAGAAACTGGCCACTTTGACGAGGCTGCTGAGCCTGTTCTTGTTTGCTAAGGTCAGGTTACCGTACCAGGCAACCATACAAAACATGAGAACAGATTCAATAAAACTTCTATAAAAAAGAGTCATCATAACAGATGAGACATTAAAGGAACGCATTTTCCTCAGAAAAAAAAGGCGGCGCTGGATTTTTTTAGAAGTGGAGGCAACATGAGAGTCAAATGAGAGTTGGTTGTCCAAAACGACACCCAAGTATTTGTAGCTCTCTACGACTTCAATTTCTGTGCTCTTAATGAGTGTAGGAGCAGGACTGGGATTCCACTGTAGATTTAGGAGAAACTCCCGCGTCAACGCGTCAACACTCAAAACGAGCTTGTAGAGCGGCTATTTGAATTTAAATCCTGAATATTTATTTTGCTATTTTTATATATTCTATTGGAATCCTTAAACGTTTATTTAATTCCAACTGCATTTATGTAATGTTAACTTTATGAACTAAATACAAATACACTGGACATAAAAAAAGGACAATAATACTAATAATACTAGTAATTAGCTGAAATTAGCTGTAAAATACTAATACTAAATACTATATCAGTATTCTGGTATGAACCTGAGGGCCACATTAAGTGAAGGTAGGGGCCCCTGCGTGGCCCCCGGTCCGTCATGTATGCTGTATGTGATTGTGCATGGTCATTTTTAAGTATATGATTACGTTGATGGTTATTTCATCATACGTAAACATACGCAGCAGCCAGACGGTCATCCTGGATGGTTAGAAAACAATCTGAGAAACGCATCGTCAAAAAATGAAGGAGAAACAGCGCCCTCTGTTCCTTGACTTTGACATTGAGTCTTAACGGTCTGTTTGTGTCTCAAACAAATCAATCAATCAAAATAAAAAAGAGAGCACTTAAGTTCTACAACCACCTAAAATAAAGTGACCTAGATGCACTCCATAACAAGGCACTCACACACAGTGAAACTCTAGAGAGATGCCCCCTCAGCCAGCTGGCCCTGGAACTCCGGGCACAAACACAAACAGAGCCACGAGATAGAAAACCCATTGGACTAAACCAAATTATAAAACGGCAAAAGGAAAACTATCTGACACATTGGAAAGAAGCAACACAAAAGCAGAGTAAACTAGAATGCTATCTGGCCCTAAACAGAGAATACACAGTGGCAGAATACCTGAGCACCGTGACCGACCCAAAACAAAGACAAATCTTAACTAGGTACAGACTCAGTGAGCACAGTCTCGCAATCGAGAAAGGCCGTCATAGGCAGACCTGTATCCCAAGAGAAGACAGACTATATATGCACCCACTGCACAATAAACGAAGTGGAAACCGAGCTACACTTCCTAACCATTCCACTGTACCAAGACATCAGAGACGCATACTGTCTGTCCACTGTACCAAGACATCAGAGAGACATACTGTCTGTCCATTGTACCAAGACATCAGAGACACATACTGTCTGTCCACTGTACCAAGACATCAGAGACACATACTTCCCACAGATTACAACCAACACACAGAGATTTTGAAAACATGAACAATGACAAAAAACTCCCATATCTGCTGGGCGAAGTAGCCTACTGTAACTCAAGTAAAGTACAAATAACTATTTACTTAGGTGCAGTGTGAATGTGAATTATGATGAATTCTTGTTCTTGTGGCATACTCGTTGAATATCACTCAACACCCCATGCGTACCACCTGTTTTGCTGTTCTGCTGTGTATGCTTTGTAATTATTTAATATATAATATATGAACGTTGGATCTGTCTGTTTTCCTATTATCTGACTGCACTGGCAGTGCTTATGTCCTTATTTGTGCAAGGAATTATTGTACTTCTGTTTATGTGGAAATACTTCTGTTTATGTGGTTAGGCATGCTAAAATGCCTAACCGAGTTTGAATTCACTGGTGCAGTGGTGCACCTCAGGTTCAGGTTTATTTGTCATTTGTATAGATACAGAGTATACATACAATGAAATTTGTTTTGCTCAGAGCACTCTCAATCTTACATACACAGGACATAAACAACATCTATAGTGCAAGAAAAAGACAAAAAACAGGAAAAGAAAAGTGCAAGTGAAGTGAAGTGCAGTGCAATACAGATCGAGGTCAGCTGTTCAGCAGCCTGACTGCCTGGGGGTAAAAACTGTTACTGAGACGGGTGGTATGAGATTTGATGCTCTGGTAGCGTTTTTTGGAAGGGAGTGGTTTGAACAGGGTATTTGCGGGGTGGCTGGTGTCTTCCATGATGTTGTGGGCTTTTTTCATACAGCGAGTGGTGTAGATGTTGTGGAGACTGGGTAATTCTGTAGTGCCGATGATTTTAGCTGCTGTTTTAATGGTCCTCTGCAACCTGTTGCAATCCTGAGCGGTCGTGTTACCGTACCACACTGTGATAACAGCCAGTTAAGACACTTTCAATTATACAGCGATAAAAGTTCACTAGTCCTTTTGTACTTGAGCCACATTTTTTAAGGCGCCTCAGAAAGTACAGTCGCTGCTGCGCCTTCTTGAGGATGTACTCGTTGTTGAGTGACCATGTGAATGTGTCTGTGATGTGTATGAGTGACCATGCATGTGAATGTGTCTGTGATGTGTATGCCCAGGAATTTAAAGTTATCGACTATGTCGACAGATGACCCTTTGATGGAAATGGGCGTGTGGATACCTTTGGACTTCCTAAAGTCTACAGTGATTTCTTTGGTCTTATTGGTGTTAAGTGAGAGGTTGTTGTTATCGCACCATAGAGTTAGATCCTCTATCTCCCTCCTATAGGCCCTCTCATCACCGTCGGTTACCAGTCCGATCACTGTGGTATCATCCGCAAATTTAATTATGATGTTATTCTCATATCTGGCGACACAATCAAAAGTAAACAAGCTGTACAGCAGAGGACTGAGGCAGCAGCCTTGGGGCGCACCCGTTCTGGTGAGAATTGTGGATGAGGTGCCCTCTCCTACACTGGGGCCTACCCGTCAGAAAATCAAATAGCCATTTACAGATGGAGCTGCCCACACCAAGGCCACTGAGTTTCAACACTAATTTAGATGGTACAATAGTGTTAAATGCGGAACTATAGTCTATGAACAGTAGTCTGACGTAAGAGCTTTTCTTTTCTAGATGTACCAGGGCAGTGTGCAAAGCAAGAGAGATTGCGTCATCCACAGATCTATTTGAACAGTAAGCAAACTGTAAGGGATCAATACTAGCAGGAATGATGCTCTTGATATAAGAGATAACCATTTTCTCCAGGCATTTCATGAGAACAGAAGTCAAAGCAACAGGTCGATAATCGTTGAGACAGGTAACAGGTTTTTTCTTGGCAATGGGTACAATTATTGTTTTTTTAAAACACAATGGCACCACGCACAATGACAGGGACAGGTTAAATATGTCTGTATAGACCCATGACAGCTGGTTATAGCATGTCTTAAGGACACGAGAGGCTATCCCATCTGGCCCTGCAGCTTTATGAGCATTAACTTTTTGGAACGCTTTACTCACAGTCCTCTGCGCCACCTGCAGGTCCACCGCCTCAGGTGCGCTCTGCGCCGTAGCAGGGTCCGTGTTGTGAGCCTCGAAGCGGGCAAAAAAGTTATTCAGCTCGTCCGGTAAAGACGCGGAGGTGTCAGTGATATTTCCTGACTTGGGTTTATAGCCCGTAACCGCCTGTAGTCCGCTCCACATTCGCCGCGAGTCACAGCCGCTGTAGCTGAGTTCTAATTTGTCCCTGTACTGTCTCTTTGCGGCTTTGATAGCCTTTCTCAGTTCATACCTGGATCGCTTGTAGAGTTCGACATCCCCGGATTTGAAAGCGATGGTGCGCTCCCTCAGTTTGATGCATAGGCTATGTCATTGTTAATCCATGGCTTCTGGTTGGGATAGGAGCGAACGGAACGTACTGGAATGCAGATATCCACACAGAACTTGACGTAATCGCCGACAGAATCCGCATATTCATCCAGACTCGTGGCAGAGTCCTTGAAAATGGTCCAATCTGTCGCATCAAGACAGCCCTGAAGTTTGGTAACGTGTTCTGTGGACCAGCACTGTACCGATCTCACTGTGGGCTGCTCACACTTCACCTTCTGCTTAAAGGCAGGGAGTAGAAGCACGGCCAGGTGGTCGGATTGAGGGCGCGGTAGCGCTCTATAAGCAGCCTTGATGGTGGAGTAACAGTGATCGAGAGTTTTATTCCCTCTGGTTGGGCATTTGACATGTTGGTAGTACTTTGGTAACACAGTTTTCATGTTACAGTGGTTAAAGTCCCCCGCCACAATTGATACGGCCTCCGGGTGTATAGTCTCCTGTTTGCTAATGACGCCATACAGCTCATCCAACGCCTCGGCTGCCTTGACTTCTGGCGGAATGTAAACAGCCGTTAGCAGTACACAGGGGAACTCCCTGGGGAGATAGAATGGTCTGCACCTTAATGTCAGATGTTCTAGTACTGGCGAGCAGTACTGTGAGGCAATAACCACGTCGGTGCACCAAGTGTCATTGATGAGGAAACAAACACCTCCTGCCCGTGACCGTCCTGGAACGGTCAGTGCGGAACACAGAAAACCCCTCCGGTTGTATCGCCCTGTCGGGTGTGTTTGAGCTCAACCACGACTCTGTGAAGCAAAACACAGCAGTTCTTTATATCCCGCTGTGAACGTAAGCGGCTGTGGAGGTCATCCAGCTTGTTCTCATCGAGAGACTGAACGTTAGCTTTGTCAAGCGTTTATACGAAACACAACTGCTGTTTTAGCCTGAGACATACAGTATATCTATGCCTGATTAGTACTGATATCATTATTAAAGTGGTCTCACATTTATGTATTTATTTAAACTAAAGGACTAATACCAAAAGGCCTGTATTCCAAATTTGACTTATATGTAAGGCTACAAACGTTGTTGGCATAACATTACTTGAAATATCCTGGTAAAAAAAAAAATACTCAATTTGTCGAACGTTTTTGAAAATAGCAGATCTACAAGTTTCTATGTAGATCAGATATGTAGACAAAATATTTGGCTCTGAGATATAAGTTGAAAGTATAATACAGTTAAGTTTTTTATTTTATTTTGGTAATTTAAAAAAAAGGGAAAACAGATTAATACAGTGCCTGCATTGTTTTAGCAAGAGAAACATTGACCAAAAAGGTGTAGGCTGAAGCCTTAGCTTATTGTGCCGATCCTATAAGCAAAGCGAACAACAGAGGGAAAAAAAACAAAGAAAGACAGGATGAAACAGTTAACAGGAACAAGACAGAACAGAAAAGAAAACTAAAAAACAAAACAAAGAAATGAAAGAAACAAAACTAAACATATCAATGTTCTATAGGCCTATGTATCTACTATTTTTTTCACCGAATACGTGTAGCCTACTCAAGTAAAAAGTACCTAAAAATAAGTTTTGAGGTCACTGTTACGAAGGCTTTCACTTAGAGCTATAGGTTATGGAGATAACCTATAGTCCCAGACTCCCATATATGGAGACAACGGCGATATCCAGCGCTGACATCATATTAATGTAGAAACCCCAAAGATGGATATTCACAGACAGTGGTGACATCATCGTGACTATAGATTTGCACATCATAAAAGCTTCTAGACCTCAGATGTCAACCAACGCACACGTTATCTCCAACGATCTCAAATACCCAGTCTACAGCCAGGACCCAAGCAATTAAGACACAAGATACAGAACATAGTAGCCTACACAAGACCGAAGACGAGACTGAACACATGAGTAGGCTAGTCAGCCTACGTTTTCCACACTGATGTGTAAGAAATCTATGATATAAAGACAAGGTCTTGGTTATCTCGTTTCTTTAATACCGGTATATATTTTATCCCACAATTTTGCAACCCATTTTTTCACCCAGTGTCAATTATCTAATGTAATCCTGGGCGCTACACTTCCTCTGCCAACCTGGGGGGGGGGGGGGGGGGGGCAGCCGACTGACCTCAATATGCAAGCTTCTATGCATGAGGAGTCCAAGCTGCTTTTCACCTGACAGAGGGGGATTTCCCCGGCCGGTCGTAGCACGTGGAACACGTTTAGAGACCAGGATTACTGCATGTTTTTTGTGAGGGTACCTATACCTATCCTAGGGGACACGAGGAGAACATGCAGAACGAGAACATCTCGTTTCTAAGGGCAACGGTTCCAAACGGGAAGTTCAAAAGAGTTACGCAAGCCACACACGTGATGATTATTTCCGGTTGTTACATAATAACTGGTGATTATCGAATGCTGTGACACCAAGCAGCTCGTTTTTATGCAATTGCCGTTTGTGGTTGGGTCTGAGTTGGTCTATTGATTGATCATATATGACAATCCATTTAACATCAACATTTTACTTATTTATATTTTGATCATTTTGGAGAGGAAAAAAAAACATTGAGTCACCGAATTGTACAGGTCACCAGTGTTGGTGTACCATGGGTACGGAGTTGGGTTCAATGGGTTGGGTGTTTAGTGTTTACACAGAAACACGCTACATGTCGCGTTTTATTAGTCCAATAATGTAACTATATCTGCTCATCTATCATCGATCAGCTTTATAATCCATAAATACATAATACATCATTCGTAATGAACTGCAAACGTGAAGAATTAATTCATATTTCGGCACGGAAATTCATGTAGCCTATCTTCAGTTTACTCACTAGCGTTGGCAGGTGAGTAACACATTCATTCAATAATAATGCACTTATTGTCAATGTTGTTGTTTACTGCGGTGCGCGCCCGCCCACAAGAACTAGAGTGGCAGCTTCTAGATGTGTTCCTATGTGTCCGCGTGGTCGAGCATCCCAATATTAGCCTCAATAATAAGGTTTTAGATTGTTATTGCAACATATATTGTTGATGGCAGATTGATGCGTTGACAACTAGTGTACAGTAGCGGCTACACACACACACACACACACACACACACACACACACACACACACACACACACACACACCCACACACACACACCATAATAAACAACCCTTTCTTTCTATTATAAACTACTATTTTATATAGGCTACTCTGAATCCGATCAGCCTTGTGGATATCATATGACAGGTTGAACTTTACACTGTTGATATAATTTACCTGAAAGGGTAATACAAGGGACAAAATGGACCCTTATAGTGCCTGTGTGTGTGAGTGTGTGTGTGTGTGTGCGTGTGTGTGTGCGTGCGTGCGTGTTGGGAGGGGGATATTATAAATGAAATCACACACTACAGTATATTTATACCATTATGCAGGATACATACATCAAAAGATTTGTACTCATTCTTTCCATTTTATCTGGTGTATAATGTGAGCCTAGGTTCATTGTGTACCTGGTATCCTTTACTTTAATATTACATGTATGTTATTATTTTGATAGTAGTTGTTCTTTAGATGGATGCTAGGTTCTGTCATCCTATAGTGTACTAAGACACTACACTGTCTCTCTGCATTCTACAGTATGTGATCCTATAGTTTACTGAGACACTACACTGTCTCTCTGCATTCTACAGTATGTGATCCTATAGTTTACTGAGACACTACACTGTCTCTCTGCATCCTACAGTATGTGATCCTATAGTTTACTGAGACACTACACT
Organism: Protomyctophum bolini; assembly: GCF_963924005.1. NCBI lineage: Eukaryota > Metazoa > Chordata > Actinopteri > Myctophiformes > Myctophidae > Protomyctophum > Protomyctophum bolini. The sequence goes on from NC_137870.1 coordinate 47,973,492, forward strand.
GTCTCTCTGCATTCTACAGTATGTGATCCTATAGTTTACTGAGACACTACACTGTCTCTCTGCATTCTACAGTATGTGATCCTATAGTTTACTGAGACACTACACTGTCTCTCTGCATTCTACAGTATGTGATCCTATAGTTTACTGAGACACTACACTGTCTCTCTGCATTCTACAGTATGTGATCCTATAGTTTACTGAGACACTACACTGTCTCTCTGCATTCTACAGTATGTGATCCTATAGTTTACTGAGACACTACACTGTCTCTCTGCATTCTACAGTATGTGATCCTATAGTTTACTGAGACACTACACTGTCTCTCTGCATTCTACAGTATGTGATCCTATAGTTTACTGAGACACTACACTGTCTCTCTGCATTCTACAGTATGTGATCCTATAGTTTACTGAGACACTACACTGTCTCTCTGCATTCTACAGTATGTGATCCTATACTTTACTGAGACACTACACTGTCTCTCTGCATTCTACAGTATGTGATCCTATACTTTACTGAGACACTACACTGTCTCTCTGCATTCTACAGTATGTGATCCTATACTTTACTGAGACACTACACTGTCTCTCTGCATTCTACAGTATGTGATCCTATAGTTTACTGAGACACTACACTGTCTCTCTGCATTCTACAGTATGTGATCCTATACTTTACTGAGACACTACACTGTCTCTCTGCATTCTTATTTCTATGTGATCCTATAGTTTAGTGAGACACTACACTGTCTCTCTGCATTCTACAGTATGTGATCCTATAGTTTACTGAGACACTACACTGTCTCTCTGCATTCTACAGTATGTGATCCTATAGTTTACTGAGACACTACACTGTCTCTCTGCATTCTACAGTATGTGATCCTATAGTTTACTGAGACACTACACTGTCTCTCTGCATTCTACAGTATGTGATCCTATAGTTTACTGAGACACTACACTGTCTCTCTGCATTCTACAGTATGTGATCCTATAGTTTACTGAGACACTACACTGTCTCTCTGCATTCTACAGTATGTGATCCTATAGTTTACTGAGACACTACACTGTCTCTCTGCATTCTACAGTATGTGATCCTATAGTTTACTGAGACACTACACTGTCTCTCTGCATTCTACAGTATGTGATCCTATAGTTTACTGAGACACTACACTGTCTCTCTGCATTCTACAGTATGTGATCCTATAGTTTACTGAGACACTACACTGTCTCTCTGCATTCTACAGTATGTGATCCTATAGTTTACTGAGACACTACACTGTCTCTCTGCATTCTACAGTATGTGATCCTATACTTTACTGAGACACTACACTGTCTCTCTGCATTCTACAGTATGTGATCCTATAGTTTACTGAGACACTACACTGTCTCTCTGCATTCTTATTTCTATGTGATCCTATAGTTTACTGAGACACTACACTGTCTCTCTGCATTCTACAGTATGTGATCCTATACTTTACTGAGACACTACACTGTCTCTCTGCATTCTTATTTCTATGTGATCCTATAGTTTAGTGAGACACTACAGTCTCTCTGTATTGTATTCTATGTGATCCTAGTTTACTTACACACACAGTCTGTGTCTCTGCATTCTATGCATGCATGTGTTATGTCTACTCTACGCTCTGTTATTGTCCGGTCCGGCTCAGATTGGTTTTGGAGATGTCTCCAGTCTAAATGTTATATAATCTGGTCCTCATCCGGTCCTGTCCTGAGACATTATGGTTTTGGGGATGTCTCCAGTCTAAATGTTATAATCTGGTCCTTGTCTCCAGTCTAAATGTTATAATCTGGTCCTTGTCTCCAGTCTAAATGTTATAATCTGGTCCTTGTCTCTATAGTCTAAATGTTATAATCTGGTCCTTGTCTCCAGTCTAAATGTTATAATCTGGTCCTTGTCTCCAGTCTAAATGTTATAATCTGGTCCTTGTCTCCAGTCTAAATGTTATAATCTGGTCCTTGTCATAGTTTTGGGGATGTCTCTCTAGTCTAAATGTTATAATCTTGTCCTCAGACATGCTTTTGGGGATGTCTCCGGCGGCGGTGTGCCAGGTCTTCACTCTGGTGTCCATGTGCACGTCCATCGCGGACCCCAACTGGATCGACGTCTCGTACAGCAACAGCAGTCAGCCTGGTGGTGGAGACAAACAGATCATCTATGGAGTGGCTTTCACTCTGCGTGCCTCCCAGAACCTCACCGACACAGGTGGCACATCGCCTTATTTTATTTTTTTATATATTTTTTTATCCCACGATTTTGTCCCACCCATTTTCACCCCTGTGTCAATTATCTAATGTGATCCTGGGCTCTACACACCCTCCACCAACCTAGTCTCCATATATGGGGGACATGGGGAGAGCAACGGACTTAGGGCTGTATTTTGCGTGTCTTAAGTACCAGGTCTTATTCCCTAACTTGAGTAAACTAAAGACCTGGAGGCGTGATCAATGCCATTTGGCTATTCTGAGTGGCCAAAGAGCATTGATCACACCTCCAATAATCATTTATCAGGCATTTCAAGCCACGTACCACCATTTGATGAGATTAAGCCTCTCAGACCCAAGACTTTATTTTGTCGTCGGATAGGATTTTGTCCACAATTCCATGCTGTGTTGATGTGGTACCATAGGAGAGATAACAGGCAAACCTTGATCAAAATAACATTTATTCTACATTATTTAAGTGTCTAGAAATGAAGTAACTCTTGAGAGTGTAAAATGAAACGTAAGGGTCCATTTGGTTTCATTTTACACTCTCTGGTTGCCAACTCTCCATCATTTAGCTGGGGACCACCTGGAACCCCCTCAAGGACCACTGGTTGAAAACCACTGGTCTTCTACAGTTACACGACCGAAACATTGTTGCACTTAATAAACTTCACTTCAACGTGCAAGTGGCAGTGTGCAGGTATAATCTATCTATCTATATCCTCGACTCACCAGGCTTTCCACCACCTCGGAGGAAAGCCTGGTCTCTGTTTCAAAAGTCCGTATGATACTGTCGGGAGTGGATGATATCGTTACGTCATGTTGCAGTATTGTTTTGTAGTCGACAGACAGGAACAACAGGCGGCGGCAAATTCCTCTTCCCTCTCAATAAAAGCTCTCGTAGCCTGTAGCTTTTATTATTCCTGACTGTCGACTACAAAACAATACTACAACATCGTCTGTCTGTCTGTCTGTCTGTCTGTCTGTCTGTCTGTCACAGCTCCTCTAGGCGGGTTGAATGGGTGGGGCATGTGGCTCCTGTACGCGCTGGCGGCTCTCTGCTACACCACGGTCCTGCTTAGCTCCTCCTCCCTGCTGTTGGACTTCCTGGCTGGGGCCTCCTCCCGGCCACGCCTACTGGGGACGCTCTACATCATCACAGGTAAGGAAACCCCTCCCTCCATCTGACCACCTACATCACTGCTAGGGTTGGGATCCCACATTGAAGAACCAGGAATCGGTTCCATCACTTTTTGTAACCATTTCTGGAACCGGTTTATCAAACTGTCAGAGCTGGTATGTGGACTTGTCAACATGTCATCATTTATTTCTTACCTTTCCAACGGACACCGTCTATTGGAAAGTGATGACTTGAAGGGCCAGCTGTGCCAGGGGTTGTGTAATCTAGAGAAAGGTGAAGAGTGTGTCTGAAAGTTGAGGGATTGGTGTGTTCTCTCCTGGCCCAGACCAGCGCTCTATAGCTTCTGCATTGGACTTGTTTACTTGTTGTGTGTTGTTGCATTTCACTCTTGTAAGTCACAACCGTTGTGATACCGAACCGATCATAATGTTGTAACACAGGATATGTGGACACACACAAGGCCTTATCTCCATGGACACAGACCTGACAGACATTCCATGTCCTCTGTCTGGGTGGTGGCCTCAGGGGGGATGGGAAATCTTTGTGATAGGAACTTAGAATAGCTTAAGTTAGTTTAGATGTTTTTATTATCCAAAAGGGAAAATCGTTTAGCTCGGGTCAACGCATACACCCTCAAGAGGTAAAGATCTATATGGGTTCAAGGTTGTACTTTAATATCTTGTATTAATATATAGATTGAAGAGCATAATCAAATCAAATGTACATGTGCAAATACTTCTTGGTATATTGTGTATACCAGCATATATATATATATATATATTATTATTTCCCCCCCCCCCCAGTGGCTGCTACCTACCTTAGTGCAAACAGCTTGTCACAGTGTATCCTATCTATGTGCAATAGATTATTTATGTTCAACTTCACAGTGTATTCTATGTACATCCATTTGGTTAACCTGGAACCCAAGGACCACTGGTTGAGAACCGCTGTACTGACGCTGTCTATCTGCTCTGCCCTGTCTATCTGCCCTGCCCTGTCTATCTGCTCTGCCCTGTCTATCTGCCCTGCCCTGTCTATCTGCCCTGCCCTGTCTATCTGCCCTGCCCTGTCTATCTGCCCTGCCCTGTCTATCTCCTCTGCCCTGTCTATCTCCTCTGCCCTGTCTATCTGCCCTGCCCTGTCTATCTCCTCTGCCCTGTCTATCTGCCCTGCCCTGTCTATCTCCTCTGCCCTGTCTATCTCCTCTGCCCTGTCTATCTGCCCTGCCCTGTCTATCTCCTCTGCCCTGTCTATCTGCCCTGCCCTGTCTATCTCCTCTGCCCTGTCTCTATCTCCTCTGCCCTGTCTATCTCCTCTGCCCTGTCTATCTGCCCTGCCCTGTCTATCTGCCCTGCCCTGTCTATCTGCCCTGCCCTGTCTCTATCTCCTCTGCCCTGTCTATCTGCCCTGCCCTGTCTATCTCCTCTGCCCTGTCTATCTGCCCTGCCCTGTCTATCTCCTCTGCCCTGTCTATCTCCTCTGCCCTGTCTATCTCCTCTGCCCTGTCTCTATCTCCTCTGCCCTGTCTATCTGCCCTGCCCTGTCTATCTCCTCTGCCCTGTCTCTATCTCCTCTGCCCTGTCTCTATCTCCTCTGCCCTGTCTCTATCTCCTCTGCCCTGTCTATCTCCTCTGCCCTGTCTATCTGCCCTGCCCTGTCTATCTGCCCTGCCCTGTCTATCTGCCCTGCCCTGTCTCTATCTCCTCTGCCCTGTCTATCTCCTCTGCCCTGTCTATCTGCCCTGCCCTGTCTATCTGCCCTGCCCTGTCTATCTCCTCTGCCCTGTCTATCTGCCCTGCCCTGTCTATATCTCCTCTGCCCTGTCTATCTCCTCTGCCCTGTCTCTATCTCCTCTGCCCTGTCTATCTGCCCTGCCCTGTCTATCTGCCCTGCCCTGTCTATCTCCTCTGCCCTGTCTATCTGCCCTGCCCTGTCTATCTCCTCTGCCCTGTCTATCTGCCCTGCCCTGTCTATCTCCTCTGCCCTGTCTATCTGCCCTGCCCTGTCTCTATCTCCTCTGCCCTGTCTATCTCCTCTGCCCTGTCTATCTCCTCTGCCCTGTCTCTATCTCCTCTGCCCTGTCTATCTGCCCTGCCCTGTCTATCTCCTCTGCCCTGTCTATCTCCTCTGCCCTGTCTATCTCCTCTGCCCTGTCTCTATCTCCTCTGCCCTGTCTATCTGCCCTGCCCTGTCTCTATCTCCTCTGCCCTGTCTATATCTCCTCTGCCCTGGACATGCAGCGGCTGTCATCGTGTCTGTACTGGCCGTGTGTGTGGCCTGCCTGTACGTCATCCGTCACAACCTCCACCAGGGGGCATCAGCGAGGCGCTGGGGGTCACTGTCAACTATAGGTAGACCTGTTACAATTATTATATCCGCAGTTATCTGAGATAATCACAGTTATTTTTGCATAAGCGTTTCCATTTTGAAACATCATGTGCTTTAGAATATTTTCCCAAATTAGCGGGAAATAGCACATAGAAGCTCGCGTATCGTCTATTTCCACTAAGACCCCACGCTGTAGAGGGCTGAACCATGTCAAACACTCGCCACTCTATAATCCTAAAATGTCCCTTATGGTCCTGACAGCGACGGGAGCGGTTCCGTTGGTTCCGCCGGCGGTGCGGATCAGCCCGGGGGACAGTTTCTGGATCTGCTTCACGGGGCTGCTCTTCTCCTGCCTGGCCGTGGTCATTCACGTCACCCCCTCCTCCTCCTCCGCCTCGGACCCGCGACACCAGGAGGACACGGAGCCCCTCGTCATCCATGGGGAGGAAGGAGGTGGACCGGGGGACACTTGAGTCTCTGGGAGGAGCACTTCACCAGGGTCGAGATCCAGAGGGACCTGGGGGAGCCGGATCCGTAAGTGACTGACCAGGACCAGGAATCGCATTCCATCACATTTTGGGATGGTTTCCGGAGCCAGGTTTTTATCAAGCTGGTTCAGGTCTGCTGTACAATTAAGTCCAATGTCAGTGATTCTCTGACTTATTCATTTCAAGAACCACCAATAACTCTGAGTGTACTAATGTAACCAAATATTTGTATTTGGTTATTAATATCTCATAGTTATGGGGTTCTGTCATGTTCTGGGTTCTGTTTCATGAAAAAGTGTGAGCACCACTTATCAGTGGTGCTCACAACGTGTCACGATGCGACGCGTTGTTGTGAGCTTGTAGATCTGTTTTTTTTTAAACATTTGTTTGTACTTTACGTATACTTTGTATTATATGTATTATATTGTGGTACGGTATTGCTACTTTTACTTAAGAAAAATATCTCCTGCAACAGTGTTTTGATTCATGCATATGCATGGCTTTAACTCTCAGTTTTTACAGTGTTGTTGTTGACCTTGCCCGCGTTGTCTCAAAGGTCTGAGGTTAATTGTCCAAATTATTACAGGAACAAAATTGCACGTTTGTTTGTTCCATGTTTCAATGGAACCTCTTAAAAAGCATTAACATATTTGTTTTCATGTCAAGGACCCCAGAATGAATGTATTTGGCCGCAGCAGACCCCATTCTGAAAATGATTTGTGCCAGGGACCTCCATACAAGATTTGTGTTAAGATATTTAGAGAATATCCACCACTTTTCACATTTTCTCAAGATATTTTAACTGATTGTGGTGCTATATTAACTCATATTGTCGGGGACCCCCTCATGGACCCTGCTTTGAGAACCACTACATTTGATGAAGTGAGTGTCTGTCTCTTTCTTTTATTAATATTGCACTGATACGGTCAACCATGTGGTCGATGATTATTATTATAGACATGCAGTAAAGGCCGTGTCGGGCTCGGGAGTCGAACCCACGTCAGACTGCGACTGGATTACCAGTCGGGTGCCCAGACGGTTACGCCACCGCCCGGGCCGTCGATGATTTTATTAATTAATTTGTTTTCTTCTATGTACGGTATTTAGTATTTATTATTATTTTCATGGTCTGCTGGTGGACATGACATGAAGCTTGTGGAGTTATCTTTCTGTTTAGTCACACGTTCATAAACAGCTGGTTGTCTCCATGTCTAAAATATTTTTTGGGCAAAATTATGTTTTTTGACGTTTACTTTTATGAATATGGTTAAGCATTGTAAATGTAAACCCTATTTCTAAATAGGCTATACACGACGTCTGCATGGTTTAATAGTGTGTCTGCACATGCACAGAAATGCGCATGCAGGGACTTCCGGTATGACACCAAAGAGAGCGGCAGCATAGAACAACAGCTCCCAACAAGGTCTACTTTATTTCCCCTAAAACGAACTATATCCCGAAATATAAACACAAAAATGGAAGGGGGAGACAAACGAAAGACTAAAAGTGGTAAAAAGACCACCAGATCAGAAAAGAAAGATAAACAAACAACGGAGAAGAGTTGCGACGGCAACGTGGACACGGAGCTAAACGCACCAGGGCGAAACGCCATGGCAGGCCTACAAGCGAGCATGGAGGCGATACACGCTGACGTAAGAGCCATGAGGACCGAAGTTAGGAAGGAGTTGGAGGGCTTTAAAGAATCTCTTTTCGAGCAAATGCGCAAAGACATGGCAAACCTCAAAGCAGACCTCAACTACAAACTGACTAGCCTTATCACCAACCTACAAAACACAGAGGACAACGCGGAAAAGACAGAGCGGCGGGTGGCGAGCGTCGAGGAGTGGAGCTCAGACGCCAAACAATTAATGAGTTCACTACTACAAGACCACGAGAGATTGCAAGAGAAGGTATTGGACTTAGAAACGAGGTCTCGACGGCAGGCCCTGCGTTTATACAATGTAGCAGAGGACAGCGAGGGGAATAACATGATGGGGTTCATTAATAACTTTATCAAAACTGAGTTAGCACTGGACATTGACCTGGGCATACAGCGCTGCCACAGATCCCTCATTCCCAAGCCACCGCCGACCGCCACCCCCCGTTCAATCATCATGTGCTTTCTGGAGGACAAGACCAAAGAGCTGGTACGTAATACAGCATGGAAGAAAAAGACTGTCCTACTGAATGGCAAAAGAGTGTATTTTGATAATGACTATCCTCAAGAAATACAGAAGAAGAGAGCCGCGTATGCCCCGATCCGCTTGCTTCTTAAAAATAAAGGAATTGCCTTCCACACCCCCCCCTTGACAAAACTATGTGTGTTCTACGATGGGGCTGGTCGCCCCGTGGGAACCAGCACCACTTACAACAGCATGGAGGAAGCAAGAGAGGATTTGAAGAAGAGGGGGATCATGAGCACCGAGGAAGAGGAAAACCTTCGACCCACTACTACCTCCACCCCTACAACTACCACCGCATATAACCTGGCGAAGCTGAGGAAATCATCCTGGGTGGAGGCGGGGAAGAGGACACCACTTGACCGAGACGCACTACGAAGGGCAACACGGAGGCTCCATGAATTCCGCCGTAACGCAACTCCCCCACCACCAAACCCTCCACCACCACCAGATGACATCACCGTAACCCATAAAGCTGATTAATCTACGACGGTGAAGCAATGGGAGGTAACTTTGATCTCAGAATAGGATATAAGACCTGAAAAATGTTCACCTTTTGTTTTTTTATATTTTATTTTCATAATACTACCTTTGTTTGGACATATACTGGACTGAATACTAAATACCTGTCTGATAGGTTGTTTTATACTCAGATATTCAATGTTAATACAGACCTGCTGTCTGGGAGGCCAAGCTGGGGCTCGACAGATGTCATATCACTGTACACTAGTTTCTGCTTTTTTAGCAGACAGTTAGTGTTGGAAGGGCCTCCTGTGACCCAGGGGATTACCTTTCCACTCATGAGGTATTGCTTTATGAAAGAAACCTCGAGCTGGAAGTCCTGTCTTTGTTTATGTGTTTTTATTTCTTAATTCAAAGCTTTATATTAATGTATATAATGATGAGACGTTAAAGCTGCCTTGGGTTCACAATGACAATATTTGTACATCATAGGATAGCACAGGTTATAATGAGACGAGGATTAGACTCAGTGTTGACGGACTACAGAACCCAATTAAGATAAGTAAATTGATATTTGATAGAGAAAACCAATAATTAAAAAAATCATACAAATACTGGTAGAAACGGATACTATACACAGTAATGGATATTTGATGAATGACCTTTGGAAGTATATGTGTGAGAAAGGAATTTATGTGAGACTAAACCTGTGTGAAGATATACTAATGAGGGCATAATATGTAGGTATTTCATTTACTGTATGTATGTACTGTATGTATATATATTCTTTATTTTATCCCTTGATTTTCTTGTGTGTTGTAACAATTATATTGTACTGTGATGCCCGAGAGAACCTGCTTACTCTCAAAAAAAGAAAAGAATAAAAAAGTTAAAAAAAAAAAAAAATGCGCATGCACATGTCTTATGGGGCGCAGGTTGATATGAGCAGGTGCTCTAAGCCTTTGATTAGGCAGTGGTCTGATATAGACCTGATCGGTCATTAACCAGAAATAACACCACTGAATTCAGCGATTGACCAATCAGAATCAAGCATTCAGCCAAGCGGTGTAATACATTGTCATTGTAGGGCAGACAACTTGAATGTCCAAATCCGTTATACTTAAAACCCACACACACTTAACCACTTTAAACCTGCACTAGAAGCTTGCTTTGTGAGATGGTAGATCAGCAAAAAAAAAGGCATTATTTTATGAAAAAAAGAGGAAGATGAAGATGGTAACAGTGAAGATACTGTATATTCACACTGTCATATTTGACATTATGACATGTGATTTAAAGTAGTAGTAGTGCTATACTGCAAAACATTCAATACATTTAAATGGGACTCACTGCAGTCATCAAATGCCAGTACCTGTGTTTTATTTGTTTTCAGTCAAAACAACTACAAGCTGAGTAATATCTTCTAATTTAATTATTGGTGTTTTTAATACAAAGTTAATTTTTCTGTCATGGATATTTATATTGTGTTATAGGTTCATGGATATCTGCTAATGACACATCTGTATTGATTGAAAGCAAGAAGCAGATTCAGTAACAACAATCAGTCACAACGTGTAGCCATAATGAAGCATATAATATGGAATATAGAAATTCCACCAACTGCCTGCAACGTTGTTTTGTGTTGTATTATGTTGTTTGTGTGGTGCTCAGCTTCACCGTTCCTCTCTCGGTGCAAGCGACATGAAGTGACAGATGATCTCAGTGATGTCACATTTTATTGATGAATGACATTATATATACATACAGTGAGACAATTTCATTAGTAACCCACATTGATGGATATGATGTTGACGGTAACCCAGTTACCGGCCGAACATAACTGGCCGAAGTTACGGCCGAGGTAATGACGGTTCATTATCAACACTGATGTATTCAAAGCCTGTCACTTGAAGGTAGCATGTCACACACACACACACACACACGCACGCACACACACACACGCAAGCACACACGCACGCACACACACACACACACACA
>NC_137870.1:47989310-48246810 GCF_963924005.1 Protomyctophum bolini
CATTCTTCTTTAATGAGGACCTCATCATAGCAAGTACTGGAATTGAGTTGGTGGTATTAATCCCAGATATTCAAGGCGTTGTGAAGTTCAAAGGACTTCGGTATAGCATCAGACTGCCAAACTCCCGTTTCCAAAACAACACAGAGGGACAGTGTGGTGAGATACCGCTTGAATTACATTTACGTTGAGGAACAGTGAGGGGGTCATGTCATGTGATAAATGTTATATTACTGGTAAACACATAAACATCTGTTCTCTCTGGTTTTCCCTCTCTCCACATGAACTGTCCTGACAGGCACATGTGACAACGACAAAACCAATGAATGCAGATTGCCCGATGGTCAGATCATTACTGACTGTACTGAAATGGCTTATAAATGGCATGTCAGAGATAACATCACTGCCAATGCGACAAATACTTACTGTGGGAAGCCACCTTCTACAACCCCAACCCCCAGCACACCACCACAGGCCCAACACAACAATCGACCACTGCAGGTCAAACACAATCGTCCACTGCAGGTCAAACACAATCGACCACTGCAGGCACCACACGTTTCGGCACCACTGAACGCCCAGTTGAATGCATGAAGACTGAAGTCTGTAAAGTCATCTTGGGCCCGTAAGAAGGAATTAACCATCATGCTAAATCGTATCTAAATCGTATGTAATGCAAGTCACACACTAACACAAGTGTACTTTATTTGCACATGCAGGGTTTTTAAGGACTGCCGCCTAGTCGTTTCACCAACACCATATTTGGACGCCTGTCAGGATGATTGTTACAAGGAATTGATCATGAAGACCTGCAGTAGTTTGGAGGCGTACGCTGAAGAATGTGCAGAAAACAACATCTGTCTTGACTGGAGGCATCTTACATTTGGAATGTGTGGTATGAAGGTTTTGTTTGTTTGTGTCTCATAAAGTCATAATACATGTCCAGAGTTGTTAATAATAATAATCAGACTAACTGTCTGTATCACCTTGATTCTTAATCTGCTTCTTCTTGTTTCAGAATCTAAATGCCCCAAGGGCCAGATCTACAAGGCGTGTGGTCCAACCTCTTCACAAGCAACATGTAATGGAAGGTACCTGCTGTAGTCATTCTTTTAAGATAATTATTTTTAGCATTTTAAAGGAGAATTCCATACTAAAAGGCTTTCTTACCTTTCTTTGTAGTTGTTACGTCCCCATCAAAGAGGTCCAGGTGTTATTTTGTGCAAAATGTATTATTTTTGGCTTATTGGCTATTTCCCCTACCATAAGCCCTCAATTAATTGAATTGAATTGAATGGGGTGTATGGGATGTATGGGGTGTTGTGCTAATTCGCTTATTTCCATCGCTCAAAATTATATATTTTTTGTATATATCCTCTCTTCATTATCGTAAATAATAAGCCAAGCGGCACAGTTTACTACTTATTTCGATGGAAATAAGCAAATTAGCACAACACCCCATACATCCCATTCAATGCAATTCATTTAGGGCTTATGGTAGGGGAAATAGCCAATAAGGAGCTTTTGCACAAAATAACACCTGGACCTCTTTGATGGGGACGTAACAACTACAAAGAAAGGTAAGAAAGCATTTTAGTATGGAATTCTCCTTAACACTTAGAATGCTGAAAGCGTTTTTAAACGTTTTATTATAGCCACCCCTGATATGCGCATAACGTTTTTATACGTTTTATGGTCCAAAAAACGTTTTTTTATTGATTACTATAGTTCAACTATATTTGCGCCCGGACAACTCATAATGTAACACCGATCGGCTCTAAAAATAGTTAAAACCCCCCCCTGCTGAAAAGAGGTGTTGGTCTGAGAAGCGTCTGGCACCGCCTATTGGTTGGTCTATGCGAGGACGTACGACGTAATGGAGACGGCCGTCCGGCATAGACCAACGCAGATGTCAGGGGATCTAAAATGGATGGGACAATGCTCTTGTGTGTGTGAATACACTCGATTCCCCCTCCCCTCCTGTTTCTACATGGTTTCTCCCGAGGGAGAATTGTGGGGGGGGGGGGGGTCTCTTCCTCTTGGATCGCATTGGCAGTTCCCCCCCCACTCCCCAGCCCACTGCTTTCAACTGCAAGGCTTGCCTTGCACTCTTATTCTCGGAAAAAGATACAACGCGATTTGCTCTCTGCCCGTATATAAACCTGCAACGATCGGCATTTGATTTCATAACGTTTGCCAGACACCCGGAGTTAGTCATGGACAGATTGCACATCATTATCGAGGGACCGCCATGATACGTTGGTCGCTGATCGCAAGCTGCTGCTTGCTGCTGCTTTGCTCGCATCCAACCATCCATCCCCCTTTCTCGTTGTTTTTTTTCTTCCAAACACGTTGACGTGCTGCTTCTGCTGCTGCCGCATCCAACCATCCATCCCCCTTTCTCGTTGTTATTTTTTTTCCAAACACGTTGACGTGCTGCTTCTGCTTTGCTCGCATCCAACCATCCATCCCCCTTTCTCGTTGTTTTTTTTCTTCCAAACACGTTGACGTGCTGCTTCTGCCGCATCCATCCACGATCGTCGTTGTTTTTTTTTCCAAACATGTCCGGACATAATCCGATCCAGTCTCGCGTCTCACCTTATAGATACGCGAGACTGGATCGATGAGGTTAGTGGTATGTCTGGACATGTTTGGAGCGGCACACGACAATCGACAATAATGTTGATTATGCAAGATCATTTCCTCAAAGCCTAGTTGCCCCCCCCCCCCCCCCCTGTTACTGCGATTGTAGCTCGAATCACAGAATGAGTTCAATGAGCGTAGGGAGAGGGCACATATGGGGCTACGATTGAGGCTGATTTATATTTTCTAACAACTTAGGAGAGAGACTGACCACGATGCAGGCAGAAGAAAGTTTCCAAGTCCGTTTTATGATCAGATATGTGCATCAAGACTCTCTGCTTTCATAAGAAAAAAACGAATACTGTAATTGCGAATGCAATGAGCACTTACTATGAGACCTAGCAGATCACGTCTGTCTGTCTGTCTGTCTGTGTGTGTGTGTGTGTGTGTGTGTGTCTGTCTGTCCCGCTTACTGTATATGTGGACCTGGCCCTTTTGTGCCCATATATGGAGCTGAGTGATTTGTGAGTCATGGTGACATGAGTGTGATGGCGTGGTCCTGCTTTGGGGACTCCTTATATGGTTATGGCTGAGTCATGGTGACATGAGTGTGATGGCGTCTTTTGTGACCATATATGGAGCTGGCGTGGTCCAAGCACTAACTATGACACCCTGCAGATCATGTCTGTAATTTATTCTAATTGTTATTGCAATTTACGATCTGCGTTCGCTTTCCGCGTTCGCGCGTCTTACTCGTAATAATAAAAATCACACCCCTGTGAAGTGAGCAGTGCAATGTTGTGAAGTGAGCAGTGCAACATTGCACTGCTCACTTCACTGGGGTGTGATTTCTATTATTATTACAGTATTAGTATTTTTCTTATGAAAGCAGAGAGTATTCTGTTTCATACGGTATATAGTATGTACATGTCGCTATAGGCCTTATTTTGTGAATATTTAGTTGTTAGGTCCATGCTTTCTCTAAAATTATCTTTTTCAGAGAACTTTAGAGATGGCATGGGCCTGAATAACTATTATTCACAAAATAAGGCCTATAGCGACATGTACATACTATATACCGTATGAAACAGTAGACTCTCTGCTTTCATAAGAAAAATACTAATACTGTAATAATAATAAAAATCACACCCCTGTGAAGTGAGCAGTGCAATTGCACTGCTCACTTCACAGGGGTGTGATTTTTCTGGGTGGTATTTTTCTTATGAAAGCAGAGAGTCTACTGTTTCATACGGTATATAGTATGTACATGTCGCTATAGGCCTTATTTTGTGAATAATAGTTATTCGGGTCCATGCCTTCTCTAAAGTTCTCTGGTGGGCGCAAGCTGCATTCAATAGCCAATTAGTGACAAACTGTACATGGGATCAACGTGTATTTGTTTTCCTCCTAAAAGTAGACATTCAGGGCTTTCATTCAGTGTATAGTATGTATATGATATATTTTTATATCTGTCTGTCAATGTCTGTCAACTTCAAGCCTCCATATCTCTGTTGTTTTTTTTCACGAGCAGCGTGCAGGTAAAAGCAGGTGTTAGAAAAAGGTCAATATCTCCAGAATGGAAGATGGTAGAATCATAATTTTTTTTTTTTTAAATTAGTGGACAAGTTGGGCTTTCTTTTGATTTATGCGGTGTGATTCTCGCTATAAGAGGCCCCTCGCTGTGGGCCCCCCAAAAAGTTCAAAAAGCCCATGTTAACCCCTTAGCACCAGTAAGCCTTGGTCCGCTAGAACCTGTAGCAGTTAAAGTGTTAAAAGGCAATATACAGGGATGACATGCAGTAACGCACCTTGGGTTTTCACCTCAGAGGAAAGCCTGGTCTGTGTTCCAAAATTGCCGTTTCAACCGGTCTGGAGCGGATTATCTCGCTATGTCATGTTTCTACGTCATCAGGCAGGAACAATCATCTGGAACTTCCTTTCCCTCAAACCGGAAGAATAACAATGAAAGCTCTCGTATCCTGCGAGCAAAAACGGTTTGAGGGAAAAGGAAGTTCCGGATGATTGTTCCTGCCTACAAAATAATACTACAACATGACGTAGCGATATCATCCGCTCCTGACCGGATCATAAACCCGAAAAGGAATGCTGCCCAGGCTAATGAGCTCCTGCAGACTGGGGCACGACTTCATTGTCAGTTATCTTAACCCTTATATAGTCCTGATGTCACTCCCACTACCCCTGGGTTGGTATTGCAATTCCCATAGGGAAAATAAACAAACCACCCTGCCGATTTTATCAGGTAGCCGTAGCCCAATTTGACTTTGACTTTATTGAGTTATACCAGTAAGACGCCTGAGGGCGAGAAGCGACCTTGCCTTAAAGGGTGAGGTCACATGCACACATCCGCCTGGGTGACAGCAAACTGCTGGGCGAACGCTGGCGCTTTGGAATGGGGGGTTAGATCAACATATGGAATGAATTCTGTACTGGCCATATATGGAGCGTGTCTTGAGTCTACAGGGTTTGATGAGGTCAGATCAATTATGGAATGTGAGCACATGACGTAGAGATACTGTGTAATGATTTGCGGGATTTTTCAAAATCTGGATGAGTAGTAGCAAAACACGTGTTATACAAAAGTCGGCCTCCTGGTGGCGCTATAACAGGCCGTTCAGGAAAAGTAGGTTCATCGTTGGCATTCAGGGAGTGTGTGTGCAAAGTTTGGCATGGATCGGGCCAACAGTGCCAGAGATTAGCTGGTAACGGACGGACGGAGTGCAAAACATACTCTCTCCCCATACCTTCGGCCTCAGTGGCCTTGAGTGTTGGTGTTTAGAGTGTCCGCCCTGAGACTGGGAGGTCGGGGTTCAATCCCCGGCCGGGTCATACCAAAGACTCTAAAAATGGGACCTAAAAAAGTCCCTGCGACATACTATACTAGCGTCATGTCCAGGGGGTGTACTTCAAGCTGCCTCACGCTACAGAAACAGGAGATGGGCTTCTGCCCTATGGGCCTCATGGCTCGGCAAGGCTACTTATACCTTCGGCCTGCTGGAGACAATAATGCAGAGACCCAAGGGGGATAGCACCCTATAGTGGCAGATGTCAGACTTGGTGATATTACATTAGTAGTTTTTATTCTCTGCTGTACACACAAGTTCACAACATTAAGTGATGTTTGTATCATCTTTCTGTCATGTATTTCTTCTTCTTCTTAGATACAATGAAAAGAATGTGGCAAACAAGACACACATTTCTGCGTCTCGTGAAGGATGTTTCTGCCCTGAAGGAACTGTCTTGTTCAGTTCAAAGTCGGATGTCTGTGTTTCCAGCTGTAAGTCCAAATAGTTACAAAATAGGATATGTTCTTGAAAGTATTATTATTATTGCGCAGTTAACTATTGCATGTAAGCCTAAGGGGCGAGAAGCGCCTTACTGGTTATTATTATTATTATCCATATTATTATTATTTTTATTATTATTATTAGTGTTGTTTCTCAATGAGTTGAATCTAACCTTTGTATTGTATCAGGTTGTACTGGTCCGGACGGCAATCCTAAAGAGGTAGATGTTATGTGATTTTTACCTCTGTTTAAATATTGCTGCCATTGTTTAATAGTTTAGTAGTAATAGTAGTAGACAGACAGACAGACAGACAGACAGACAGACAGACAGACAGACAGACAGTAATGGTGTATGTTGAAAGCCTAGGTTTTGTTAGATCTTCTGTTGGTACTAACATTGTTTCTGAACAAGGTGGGTGACACATGGAAGAGTGATTGTAATCAGTGCACTTGTGATGAAACCTCAAGTGTTGAGTGTGAGCCAATGGCTTGTGCAACCCAACCATCTCCTCCTAGATGTGACAAAGATGGAGAGGTGCTGGTCAACGAAACCAAAGACTGCTGTCCAGTAGCACAATGTGGTGAGTTGTTTGTATGCCAACATAAAATAATAATTAAATTAGACAATCCTTTCCAGAGTCGTGGTGTTAATGTAACCCACAGAGTATACAATACTAAAGTCACAGTATTTCCAAATATAAATCTTAATTTGCTCAAAATAACAAATTTGAATTAAATAAAAGCCACAAGATGAAAATATTCCTGATGTGCTACAATGTTCTACTTTGATGGTAATCATATATACATGATCTTCCTTCACCCACAGAGTGTGATAAAACAAAGTGTTCAAATCGCACACAAAAGTGCGCAACAGGGTTTGAAATGACCGTAGAAGACTTACCCGACAAATGTTGTGACTCACACTGTAGTAAGTAATTTTATTTATTCTGTATTCTGATTCTGTAATTGTTATTTTCATTGATATGGACTTCGATGATGATTATGTCAGGATTGTGAGTCTTTGAATTCATTTTAAATATACAACATTATGCTCCTTCTCCAGAACCCAAAAAAGTTTGTGTCTACAATGACACTGAATACAAGGTAAGCTTTGATCTCGATTTGTGAACATTCCTAATCAAACATTTGCAACACAAACAAGCTACAGACAATGCTCATTGGAATAACTGTATTTTGACACATTTAAATATCTGTCGGACAAATGTAATGAGGTTTCCATTCTGTCACAGCCAAGTGTGTCCATCCCATCCCAAGACATTTGCAAGAAATGCAATTGTAGTGAAAAAACGGATAACATCACATCTCTGAATGTTATCGAGTGTGAACCTATACAATGTGACACCAACTGTTCCCAGGTAAATGTGTATGACATTAATAACCTTCTGCTTAGTATTGGATTGGGATTTTCTATTCATTTTTCAAATCACTATTTTTTTAATCAAAAAAAGCAATCTTTAATTGCTTTTGCTTTTATCAAGGCTATAAGTCACACCTTTCACACAACTATGCACTGAATATCTGTATCTTAGCTATCATCTGTATGTGAACATGTGCAGAATTATTAGTGTCAGGCTGCTTGTGAAACTATATTTATTCTTAAAATAATGCATGGTGTTGTTTGGAACTGTATCAACTGTTAACAGCTTAACAACCATAAAATGACAGGATCATTATAATTTAATTTGATTTGAATATTGTTGATTGTCAGCAGCAATACATGTACTGAATGCTGAGATATAACAGATATATTAAGTATTAAAAGTCATCATATTCATCTTCTTAATAATTTAATTGATTGTTGATCCCTAAAATATAACGTGCTGTGTTTCAAACAGGGCTTCAAGTATGAAAATGTGACAGGACAATGTTGTGGAACGTGTAAAAAGAACAGCTGCACTGTTCTTCTACCAGACAACACATCTTATGTTATTGAGGTGAGTTCAATAGAAAACCATTTGAAAACACTTAGTTTTACTAGTGTCCAACGGGTTGTTGTTGGAAATGTGTTTTATGTTCCATCAAACCATATGTCTTTTAAAATGTAATTCATTGCATCCTTTCACAGCCTTCACAAACCTGGTCTTCACCAAACGACAACTGTACAAAGTATGAATGCGTCGCAGACCAACTCACAGTCCTTGAACTCAAAACTGAATGTGCTGAATATGATCCCAGCAACTGCCTTCCAGTGAGTAGCATATATCTGGATACTAGCTTCATAACGTTTTCTAATAAATTAATTTTGTATTTGTGAACGCTCAGGCTTTTCAGGAACATTGATCTTTCATCTGCAAGATTGAAGTGAAACGTGACGCTAGTCTTCATTACTTGCAGTAGTAAGAAGCTGTAGTCAGTAACCATGGAATTTTATCTGATGATTTCAATTTGTATAAAATTTGTATTACAGGGCACAGAAAAATTCGACAAGAAAGGCTGTTGCAAAACATGTAAGAATTCATTACATTTGTTGTGCTGTTTTTAACTGGTATTTCCATTCATTTATAGTAGGCTACTACAGTAACATCATTTAACATTTTGCTAAAATGTCTTATGTTTCTAATAACTGTGGCTTTGTAATGTTTATGCATAGACTTGTAAATGTAAGAGACTGTTATCAGTTATTGTATTCTTTCTCTTTGATAAATATTACCTTGTATGTGCAAACCAGGTACCAAGCGTCACGACTGTGTACATAAGAACGAAACAACCATCCTGGAGTTTACAAAGGGACGGCCTACAAGTCGACCCAGCGGTTCCAGTGAAACTCAAACTGTCACTGTTCCTACAAGTCAGTTAATCGGTTCCAAAGAAACTACAACTGTCGCTGTACCTACAACTCGGGCCATTGGTCCCGAAGGAACTAAAACGGTCTCTGTACCTACAGCTCAGTCCGTAGGTCCCGAAGGAACTAAAACTGCCGCTGTAACTCCAGGTCAGCCCATCGGTCCCGAAATAACTAAAACTGTCCCTGTACCGACAGCTCAGTCCGTAGGTCCCAAAGGAACTAAAACTGCCGCTGTAACTACAGTTGAGCCCATCGGTCCCGAAGGAACTAAAACGGTCTCTGTACCGACGGCTCAGTCCGTAGGTCCCGAAGGAACTAAAACTGCCGCTGTAACTACAGCTGAGCCCATCGGTCCCGGAGGAACTAAAACTGTCCCTGTACCGACAGCTCAGTCCGTAGGTCCCGAAGGAACTAAAACTGCCGCTGTAACTACAGCTGAGCCAATCGGTCCCGGAGGAATTAAAACTGTCCCTATACCGACTGCTCAGTCCGTAGGTCCCGAAGGAACTAAAACTGCCGCTGTAACTCCAGGTCAGTCCGTAGGTCCTGAAGGAACTAAAACTGTCTCTGTACCGACAGCTCAGTCCGTAGGTCCCGAAGGAACTAAAACTGCCGCTGTAACTACAGCTGAGCCAATCGGTCCCGGAGGAATTAAAACTGTCCCTATACCGACTGCTCAGTCCGTAGGTCCCGAAGTAACTAAAACTGCCGCTGTAACTCCAGGTCAGCCCATCGGTCCCGAAAGAACTAAAACTGTCCCTGTACCGACTGCTCAGTCCGTAGGTCCCGAAGGAACTAAAACTGCCGCTGTAACTCCAGGTCAGCCCATCGGTCCCGAAAGAACTAAAACTGTCCCTGTACCGACGGCTCAGTCCGTAGGTCCCGAAGGAACTAAAACTGCCGCTGTAACTCCAGGTCAGCCCATTGGTCCTGAAGGAACTAAAACTGTCTCTGTACCGACAGCTCAGTCCGTAGGTCCCGAAGGAACTAAAACTGCTGCTGTAACTCCAGCTGAGCCCATCGGTCCCGAAGGAACTAAAACTGTCCCTGTACCGACAGCTCAGTCCGTAGGTCCCGAAGGAACTAAAACTGCCGCTGTAACTACAGCTGAGCCAATCGGTCCAGAAGGAACTAAAACTGTCCCTATACCGACTGCTCAGTCCGTAGGTCCCGAAGGAACTAAAACTGCCGCTATAACTACAGCTGAGCCCATCGGTCCAGAAGGAACTAAAACTGTCCCTGTAGTTGTACAGACAGCTCAGACCATAGGTCCCAAAGGAGCTAAAACTGCTGCTGTAACTACAGCTGAGCCCGTTGGTCCAGAAGGAACTAAAACTGTCTCTGTAGTTGTACAGACAGCTCAGACCATAGGTCCCATAGGAGCTAAAACTGCTGCTGTAACTACAGCTGAGCCCGTTGGTCCCGAAGGAACTAAAACTGTCCCTGTACCTACAACTCAGTCTGTCGGATCCGAAAACACTGGAGCTGTCACTGTCACAAGGCCGCTCATTGGTTTCAAAGGCACACAAGCTGTCACTGAACCTACAGGTCGGTTCAGAGCTTCCACTGAAACCACAACTGTACCAGTTGGTCCTGAAACTCAGCCTGTTGAATGCAGATCAACAGTTCCAGTTGAAATGACATCCTGCGGTGGTAGCTGTCCAACATACTCAATGTAAGATTTCCATCTATTCTATAGGATTTGGGATTGGGGTGTCATGGGAGGGATTTAGGCTATCACCAAATACATACATTATTTGAAATTCTTCTCAAGACAACATTGTCTGCATTTTCCTGTAAAATATGCCAACAAATGAAACCATGTCTACAATATTTGTTATTGATTCATAAAATCACCAAATTCCTCTTTCATTTAACATGCGATAGTAGTTTGAAGTCTTGACAGAGAAGGAAATCCCCAATTGAACTGCCCATTCAGAATACTCCTCAGTCTGTTCTTCCTTCATAGAATACATTTGAATTGATGTAAACAGACTGCTGATAGATATCCCCTAGTAACTAAATCTGGTGCAAAGCCTCTCTCCTGATGATCCCTGCATGACAAAAATGAGCACAAACACATAACTTAACAGCACTTATTTTTCCATTATATACACTAGTCAGAGCACGTTATACATTTGAGTGAGCAGTCAAACATTTTTTGTGCTTTTACTTGCTTTTAAGTGTGTGTACGCATAATGCTCCTAAAAGCATGTTTGTTGCAGAACAGTTATGTATTTGTTATTTATTATTTTCATTCTAAAATACATATTATATTAGTAATGTAAGTCCAATATTTGTATTTGTTGATTAACGGCTTCATTTCCAGCAACTCTACCACTAACGCTACCAACCATTGCCACTAACACTGTTCTTCTCCTCTTTCTAAAGGTATTCATCAAAGACAAATGGCTTAATGCACAAATGCACCTGTTGTCAGGAGATGGCCACAAGCACGAAGGAAGTAGAGTTGAAATGTGATGATGGCACGACAGAGATGTACTCTTACACTTTCATTGAAAAGTGTGGTTGTCGTGACCTCAAGTGTGAGGATTTAATTTCTGGCTAGGATAAACTTGTTTGCTGTGTAAAAATGTAGCCTGGACTTTTCACAAAGCCATGACAGACAACATGGGACAGTGATTTGTTATTCCAGTCAATATGTCTACCTGTCAATTGAAACAACCAAAACCATCAACCATCAACAGTCGGAAACAATGTCATCATGATGTAGACGGGTCCCAATTCATTGTGAGGTGATTACCTCACAATTACCTCATTTTGGTTTGGAGAAAAGTGTTTGATTAGTCTGGGTTGCTTCACAAAGACTTTTTCCATTTCCATTCTATCCTAATTTGTATTGTAACTAATCTTATAGCTTTAATTATTTGATTGATTTGAACAGTGATTTGTCAATCTGAAGCAATCAATTAAAATTCTCAAGCATGTCTGGTCGTTTTATTTGTGGTTCTTGGCTTATAACTGTGGGTCTAATTAAATGTGGAAATAGGCCTAAAATGAATGAATGGTTATTTTTCCATGTCTTATTGAAACACATTAATAATTGAATAATTAATAATTATAATTTGCCGTGTGGCGAGTTAACTAATGACCACTTACTTAATTTGCCCTACCTGTTTAAGAGCAGGATTGCTGCAAATAGAGGCAGCTCAGTCTCACTTGAGGCTATAGGTAAGAGACAACAGGGGAGAACTGCCATGAGGGAAAAGCCTGTACCAGTTGGAATGTTGTTTTGGCCAGTATTATTTATTTTTTGTACTTTGTCGCTGACTCGCACAGCACTTTCAAGGTAAATAAAAAGCCTTGCCAAGCCATGTATATCCACGGATATACCAAGCCGTGTATATCCACGGATATCTTCCGTGACAATTACCTAAACATGAGAGAGATGTGCCATATATGCACGATGATTCCATTCACACCTCTCTCTCTCTCTCTCTCTCTCTCCTGCATGACCATGACAATGAAATGGAAAGCAAAATACAGCACGATATAGTTTCACATGCCACACATAGACTTGTTGGTGTAGGCTACTGCGCAATGGCATTTGGCCTGGGTTCTTATTGGTATAGGACGGTTAATATCCACAGTTTCTCTGTAGCGGTCCGCAATTAACCAATATTGTTCAAGCTTCACACTCCAATACAAATGAAACTATTTGAATAAAGGTTGTACACATCAGTGAAATTAACCTCTGGGAAAATCCCTTATTGAGGCACCACAGATCATATATGGCTGCATGGCTAACAGGGCTTGGGCACTACCCTACCATCTCTCTATATCATTTGATAAAGACATGACTTGTACACAAGTCTTCACGGAATATATACCACTTTGAATTATAACAATCGGTTGGAGATTATCTGAATATCATACAAGTAAAATCTCAACTTCTTTGCAACGGGCCGTTGCGCTGAGCACTGGCAGTGTTTCACCTATACTTGTGAAATTGTTTATAGGGTCAATAAAGTAATATAATATAGCCTTTCCACAGGAGTATCTTTTTATATTTTTCCAAAAAGAATACAAACAGCCAATAGCATATTACAAAGTTATCCCCCTCACTGGGGAAAATTCTGGTGAGTCTTCTTGTTACCGTCTCGTCACGGCTGTGGCGAGGCGCAAAACCCGGATCGGATGCACTACTGGACTGGACTGTGGTATTTCTAACTCCCCTGACTCACTGACTCCCCTACAGTTTTATCAATTGATGCTTGCTATTTAAAATGCTGATGAAGTGATTTATTTATGAATTGATTTATTGTTTTGTTTAAAAAAAAGGGTACCCTTGAATTTAATTATTGCATTGTTGAATTCATGATATGTTTAGATTGTAATAAATTTATTTTGTACTTTTATACCTTATCCCTATTGTGTTGTGTCATTTACTCTGTATTGGTGTGAACTGGAGTCATATTAAAAAAAAAAAAAAAAAAAAAACATAAAGTAAATAAATAAAGCAGGTCAATGTTTGGAAGTGTAACAGCTGAAATAAATAATATATCTCTGGATATGAACATGCGGGCCACATTAAGTGAAGGTGGGGGGGGCGCATGCGACCCCCGGGATGCCAGTTGCCCATGTATGACTTAAACGAAGCAGTTTTGGTGCACCTGCAGTCCACGTCTGTGGCGTGTGGCTTCATCCACCCGGCTTGAGCCTCCAGTCTCCTCTGACTCACTCAGTTCCTCCACACGGATTGAGCCTGCTGTCCCATCTGACTCGCTGTCAGATATGTCCTGAAAATTAGGGAAGTTTTCTGGTCATACTCCCTATGCTATTTTGTCACATAAAAATGTGCGTGGACAAAGAACCCATAAATAAAATAAAAAATATATTATTTACAGAAGGTTGGTAGCCGTCATTTTAAAAGTAGTTCTCAAGTCAAAAAAGGTGTGGGCAGCCCTGGTATAAAGCTTTTTGAAACATAACAGCAATCTTTTGCAGTCAATAAAGTGTGTCAGCCCTGGTGTCTTTTGCAGTCATTTTTGAGACAAGTAACAGCATTACTCCCTATGCTATTTTCTCACATAAAAATGTGCGTGGATAAAGAACCCATAAATATACAAAAAAAAACATTATTTACAGAAGGTTCGTAGCTGGTCTTTTTAAAAGTAGTCAAAAAAGTGTGGGCAGCCCTGGTCACTTTTGAGAAAATTATCAGCATTACACCCTATGCTATTTTGTCACCATGTCACTTATTTGGATGTGAGCAATTTCTTTCAACATAATCTGCTGTTCTGTGGTGCCCAGCCAGCCTTGTTTTTTTTTATCAAGGCGTAAGAGTGATCATGGCCACTCCTCTTCCGCTTTGACACACCAGACAGCCACCCCTTAACCCTTATCCCTAAACTAATTTGCCATTTTTTACTACCTTACCTTTTAAAATAGTTCAAATAGCCGATCTACAAGCTCACAATGTCTTTCAAAATAGTAAAAAAAATGGCAAATACGTTTAGGGATAAGGGATAAGGGTGGCGCAAGATGGAGCCCCTAGTATAATTCTTACCCTCTTCATGATTCAGCACAGGTCGGTCAGCAGAACTTCCAGTTGAACATTCTTGAGTGGTCCATGGTGTTTCCTTCGCTTGCATGAGGAGTGGACACAAGGAGCGGACGTCCTGCACTTGGAGTAGACGCTCGCGGGGTGCGGATGTCTACAGATGGTGGGCACAACAGCACTCCTGTTATTACAACGCTACCACCCTAGTTCTTTCTTTTCTAAATCTTTTTATTCAAGTTTTTGTGACAAACCCAGGGGCAAGTATTAAACAGACATATCAAAATATGAAAATTAAAAATTAAACTCAATCCCCTATCCCACCCACCCCCCACCCACAATCCCAAGGATAGTCGGAAAGACAGTCAAAATTAAATACATATATCTCACCCATTCTTGAGATAAGGGACAAAACTTTTTTCAAACTGGATTTTTTTTTTTTTAAGATACATTCAAATCAAATAGATGTATTTGTAGACACAGGTCTCAACTACCAATCTTGAGAAGGAACAGGTTTTTCGCATAACATTTCTTTCTAAAATGGGACATTTATGCACTTAATACCTGATTCATGTCAACTCCGTCAGACACACTAAAATCCCTTTTAATTGAATTTCATCATTTCAACAATAATATAAAGTCCTCAGTTATCTTATAATGGCTTTCAGTAATCAAGTTAAGTAATACAAATCTTTTAATATTATTTTGTTCCAATATCACACTATTATGAAATATCCAATTTCTCAAAACCGTCATTTCAACCTTTATTTTCAATATTATAACATGAAAACCATGTAAAAAAAAAAAAATCATCATTACGTATCATTTCAGTTGGTGTTTCAATACATAAGCACAAAAGATTTGACAGCAAATTTTCTATTTATTTGGAAATTAACAAAAACATCACGGGACGAACGTCTGACGGAGTTGACGAACATCTGACGGAGTTGACAAGTTTAACTGATTTAGGTTCTAGACCACCTAGGATCTTGATTCTGGTGACTAATCCCACATTTTCAAGGATGAGGAATACAGTGGTACTATTTAGATTTGCCCTGTGAACATGGCAGCCATTTTTCAAAATGGCCGCCAACTTTCTGTTATTTCCCAATAACTCAAGTTCTACACCACCTAGGATCTTGATTCTGGTGACTAATCATACATTTTCAAGGATGTGGGATACATTGGTACTATTTAGATTTGTCCTGTGACCATGGTAGACATTTTTCAAAATGGCCGCCAACTTTCTGTTATTTCCCCAATAACTCAAGTTCTACACCACCTAGGATCTTGATTCTGGTGACTAATCATACATTTTCAAGGGTGAGGAATACAGTTGTACTATTTAGATTTATCCTGTGACCATGGATGGTAGACATTTTCAAAAATGGTGGACCTGCTATTATTTTACCAATTTACTCAGGGAATATTATCAGAATAATATAAAATCTGTGAATACATTTCTTACCAAGAATTTTCTTCACCAATGTTTGTAAAGGTGTCTACTAACATATCCCACATTGGTTTCTATTTGACCACCCTAGGGGCATGTTTGACAGCTGCTGAAAGTTGGGTACCATCAACAACCAATATAAGGCTAAATGTTCTAAATTTCATTATGCTTTAAGTAGGATGTGGCATGTCAAACTAGGGGCTTTTCATGATTCTGGATCCATTCCAAGCATTAGTTTTGCACAAAAAACACTACGTTGGCTAAAAACGGCCATAGCCATCATCACAGATGTGATGAGGTAAGCACATGTCGGCACATTTGGGCAAGTGGCTATGGCCAAACTAGGAGGTCTATGGCCAAACTAGGGGTCAAACTCCTTGGGCTAAATTCGGTGAGGTGAACAGTGAGCAGTGAACAGTGAGCGAAAGACTGAAGACAGAAGATTTGGCTTCAGGACCATCAGGCAGGATGTGCAGACACTGAAGGCATCAGTGTCTTTCTCTGTGTCCCCAGCATGTCAACCAAAGCAATGTTACCAAATCAAAGGAGCCTTCACCTCATGTCACCTGGGGCTGGGTGAGCAATCGTATCCTGTATCTAAACTCACAACTAAATACAGACACTTGGCCAGACTGCCGTTTGAAAGGGTCAAACCCCTCATCCTGATTGGGGAAGACCACCCCACCTAATCACACCAACCGAACAAGTGAGGTTGGGGCCTCCAGGTGGGCCAGCAGCCATCTGCACAAGACTGGGCTGGACCCTGCAGGAAAGCAATCTCCAGCCAAGACAATGTAAGTTGACTATAACAGAGCCCCAGAACACAGAGCTCAGGAGAAGGATGGAGAAACACTGGCAGGAGGCCACCAAGATACAATGCCCCAGAGACCCAGAGTGTGCCACCACTGGCAGTAAGGAGATCAACTGCTGCAGCAAAGATGTCATGAAAGGCAAGTCTCCACCAAAAAAAACCCTGAACCTAATCGGGGTGTCAAGAGACCAAAGTTTCTCCCCCACAGTTCCCTGCAGTGGCCAGTGAAGTCAAACTGTGCATCTGTACCTGAAAGGGGCAAGTCAAAGGCCAGAAAGCCCACCTCCTTTTAATGTCCTGTCAGTAGAAACTCAACCTGCACCTGAAATAAGCCCTTACCTCTCCCAGAGAAAGTTCATCCTTGAAAATGTAATGATTAGTCGCCAGAATCAAGATCCTTGGTGGTCTAAAACTTGAGTTATTGGTAAAATAACAGCAGGTTGGTGGTCATTTTGAAAAACAATGGCTGCCATGGTCACAGGACAAATCTAAATAGTACCACTGTATTTCTCATCTTTTAAAATGTATGATTAGTCGCCAAAATCAAGATCCTAGGTGGTCTAAAACTTGAGTTATTGTAAAATAAAAGCAGGTGGCGGCCATTTTGAAAAAGAAAATGGCTGCTATGGTCACAGGACAAATCTAAATATTACCAATGTACCCCACATCCTTGAAAATGTATGATTAGTCACCAGAATCAAGATCCTAGGTGGTGTAGAACTTGAGTTATTGTAAAATAACAGCAGGTGGCGGCCATTTTGAAAAATGGCTGCCATGGTCACAGGGAAAGTCTAAATTGTACCACTGTATCCCTCATCCTTGAAAATGAGGTCTTAGTCACCAAAATCAAGATCCTAGGTGGTGTAGAACTTGAGTTATTGTAAAATAACATCAGGTGGCGGCTCTTTTGTAATATGGCTGCCATGGTCACCACGAGACAAATCTGTGATGGCCAAAAATGTTCCTTAAGGCATGCTCTAACTGTGTGCCAAATTAGAATACTGCCCATTATTCAAAAACAATAATTTTATTGTTTTAGGAACACTTTTGTCAACTCCGTCAGATACACGTCAACTCCGTCAGACACAAAATCTGACGGAGTTGACGTCTGACGGAGTTGACAAAATGGCATTTGTTTTCATCTTAACCCTCTTTAGTACAATGTAGCCATTTTGTTTTTGCTTAATTTTGTTAGCTAAACCTAACCCCTAAACTAAAATAATAAACATTATTTTGGAATTCTTAACAAAGATCATAAAAATGTGCAGACGGAGTTGACATGTAAAAGCTGTGACCACATTGTTATCAACATTGTTTGTTTAAAATATCAAACAATTGAATGCTTGTCAGACCAGGTACTCCACTGTTGCAACAAATATAAATGGGACTTGGAAAAGGAGTCTTCAGGCTAAATCTGTCGACAATATTGTCTGATTAATTTAAGACTTTTAAAAAAACCTGACGGAGTTGACGGAGACGTGGGACGAACATTTGATATGAGATATTTAATAGAAAATATAAATTAAAATTAACTGTGTATATTATTTGCTATGTTGTTGACAATCTACTTTAATTTAGTATGTATATTTATGTGATTGTGACAGTATTAGACACTTTTTTGGCAGTTTGAAATTGTGGCCACTTGCTGGGGACAGGCTAAATACAGGCCTTTTTGGGTACAGGGCCTGCTTTTAACTCATTCAGATGGAATATGAAAACAATTATAATGAAATTAAGGTCATAATAATACACAACTGTATTACACTTAACTTTGCAAGTGCTTTTATTTTTATGAATTAATTAATTTTTTACATAAAATAAGGCTCTTATGTGTGGGACATGTTTTTTCCACTTTTGTCCCTCATCTCAAGAATGAGTGATCTATATATATACACGAAATACATGCATACATAATTACAAAAATAAAATAAAATGTATAGCAGAGCAGATTTTGTTTCTCTTGTGGTTTGGCGTTGGCCGAGGCATAGGCACACTATACAGTTTGTGTGTTGTGGTAGAATGTCATAAACAGACCCCAGGTCTTGTAAAACTTTTTTCCAGAGCCGGCAATTGAAAACCTTAACATCTCTAACTCGAGACAGGACATTATATCACGAAGCCACTGACGGAGCACAGGCGGGGCAGCATCCTTCCATTTGAGCAGAATGGCACGCCTAGCGAGCAATAAGGCAAAGTCGACCATACGACACTCTATGCGTGTTAGAGGAAGGTCATCCCTTCCAGCAGTGCCAAGGAGAGCCACTAAGGGATCTGGGTCTAGATTTTGGTGTAGAATGTTGGATAGAGTATTGAACACATTCCCCAAAAACAAAATCTTATGAAAGCAGAGAGTCTTCTGTTTCATACGGTATATAGTATGTACATGTCGCTATAGGCCTTATTTTGTGAATATTTAGTTGTTAGGTCCATGCTTTCTCTAAAATTCTCTTTTTCAGAGAGAACTTTATAGAAGGCATGGGCCTGAAGAACTATTATTCACAAAATAAGGCCTATAGCGACATGTACATACTATATACCGTATGAAACAGAAGACTCTCTGCTTTCATAAGAAAAAAACGAATACTGTAATAATAATAAAAATCACACCCCTGTGAAGTGAGCAGTGCAATGTTGTGAAGTGAGCAGTGCAACATTGCACTGCTCACTTCACAGGGGTGTGATTTTTATTATTATTACAGTATTAGTATTTTTCTTATGAAAGCAGAGAGTCTTCTGTTTCATACGGTATATAGTATGTACATGTCGCTATAGGCCTTATTTTGTGAATAATAGTTCTTCGGGTCCATGCCTTCTCTAAAGTTCTCTGGTGGGCGCAAGCTGCATTCAATAGCCAATTAGTGACAAACTGTACATGGGATCAACGTGTATTTGTTTTCCTCCTAAAAGTAGACATTCAGGGCTTTCATTCAGTGTGTAGTATGTATATGATATTATTTGTGTTCATTTTTATATCTGTCTGTCAATGTCTGTCAACTTCAACCTTCCATATCTCGTTTTTTCAAGCGAGCAGCGTGCAGGCAAAAGCAGGTGTTAGAAAAAGGTCAATATCTCCAGAATGGAGATGGTAAAATCATGATTTTTTTTTTAATTGAAGTGGACAAGTTAGGCTTTCTTTTGATTTATGCGGTGTGATTCTCGCTATAAGAGGCCCCTCGCTATGGGCCCCTAAAAAGTTCAAAAGTCCAATGTTTATCGCTTAGCACCAGCAATCCTGAGTTCGCTAGAAACTGTAGCATACAATGTGCATTAAGCAATGTCGTGCACAAAGAGAGGACTTTTGTATAGAAGAAAAAATTTAATCCCATACTTCATCAGACAGTGTGAGCCCCAGATCATGTTCCCAGTCGGCCTTTATCTTATCGAAGGGCGATGGCCTCGAATTTGAAATGATATCATATAATATTGAAATGGTGCCCTTAATCGTTGGGTCAAAAGACAGAAATTCATCAATAGGGTTAGCATTATAGGCTTATTAGGGAAGCCAGGTAATATAGAGCTCACATAATGCCGGGCCTGCAGAAATCTGTAGAAGTGTGGTCTAGGTAGACTATATTTCTTTGAAATTTGATCAAAGGATGCAAACCTCCCTTCTATAAATAGGTCTTTAAACCATTTGATGCCCTTTCCATGCCAACTCTGAAAGGTCATGTCTTGCATTGATGGAACAAAAAGGTGGTTGGATGCCACAGGACTGACCAGGGAGAGGTCTCTATAATTATAAGTTTTCCTGAACTGGGCCCACACTCTCAGCGTATGACGCACCACCGGGTTAGTTATTGAATCAGGCAGGGGGCGTCCAAGCGGTGAACTAAGAATAGCTTGGAAGTGATAAATCCCTACACGATTTTAGCTCTAGAGATGTCCATTCTGGGCAATTAGGCTTAAGGTAGAAATTATTCCAAAAGGCAAGACACCGGATGTTAGGGTGGGTGGTAGTTCTAATTGGAAAAATAGTTCTAATTAGAAAAATACCTTTTATGTGAAAACCATAAGTACAGACAGGCCACTTCAGGTTAAACAGCACAAGAATCCCAGAGGTCACTGGCAGATCTAAAGGGCTTGAATGGAGTCAGAGCATTTGCAATCTGTCGCGTCACCTACAGCCTCAAACGTGATGCAGATTTGGGGTTGGGCATGGGTGTTGTTGGACCTAGACAAAGTCTGAGGATTTGCAATCTATGTAATGAAAACAGAGTGGGAGATGATGAGTATCATGCACAATATATTATATTATATAGATGTATTGCTGTGATGTGCTGTGACTTACTCTCTCCAGTTTGATGTGTCTTGAGTGGTGTCAGAAACGAGCTGGGCATTACTGCACCTTCGGCACCTGAAACAGTGAATGTATAATTGCATTTGTGTTACTACTAGTAGCATGAGAATAACAACGTTATTTTTGGCAAAAAATAGAATACTCTTCAACGTCCAACGGGTGTTAAATCATACCTGCTGTTGTCAGTTTGAGCAGCTCCACCCAAATTTCTTCTGTTACGGGCACGTATTTGGCAGAAAATACACCAAATGTCTTTACCACCGCAGCCTGGTTAGCCCCGTTAGCCCCACTGGACAGGTGCGAAACTCAGACTCCACTAGAGTAGCTCAGTCCTGAAGTGCTGCTCTTCACCTCAAAACTTCTGGCATCAATCTGAAAGATATAAAAAATAACATAACATAACATAACATAACATAACATAACATAACATAACATAATTTATATATATATATATATATATATATACACACCTGGCGAATGTCATCACAGTGCTCTGGCATAGCTGTGAAGAGAGAGAGAGAGAGTAAGTACAGTATGCTTTCTCCCCGCAGTCCCCGGTGAGGAAGCATCAGTGATATATCAGCATCAATGAGATCAGTGGCATAGTGACATAGATGCCCTTATATGGACACAGCCAGGCAGTGTGGGGAAACGCCATGCAGCTATCAAAACATAAGTGCATTAACTGCATGTGGCAGTAATATTGTTCATGCACATGCATTTTCATTCAACAAGTTATTCATTATTTTACTCAGTTGATGTTATGTATTGTTACATGTTATGTATGGTACGTATTTACATGGTAGCTTTATTTTTGTGTACATACAAAAACAAAACAAAACACACACAAACGCTGGGGATATCTTTGAAGATAACTTTGGATTTATGAATGAAAATTCGATAAAATAATTATTTTATTAACGTATTAATGTATGATAGATTATGGCATAATACAATTAATAATGTCTAATCATAGCTTATATTATGCACAAGTGAAGAAACAAATGCTATTAGCCAAAATAAATATTGATTCCATTATCATTTGGTGTTATTTTGAGTGCCTAGAAATCTGATGCCTTATCCAGAGTCCAGACTGATTCAGGAGCACCTTTTTACTGCATTGAACCTTTTTTGACTTAGATGTTTCTTTGCCTCTGCCTGGTTTTTCAATTGGTTAATGACACAAATCAGAATTTAAAATGTGGGGATGAACACGAACATTTTAGCCAAATTCCAAGTATTATTAGCTACTGCAACACCCAAACTGCATTGACACACAGAACAAGGCCTTCCCCATCATTGAAAAATAAAATGACTACCAGTTAGACCTCTCAGCAACCACTAGGTGGTAGCACACCATACAAATCAAATGTTTCACTCCTTCACCTTTGAGATCAGTAAACTTTTCAATATTAGGCATCAGTAATGGTAGAGGTAAGCTAGTGTATTGAAGTCTACACTACAAAAAAATTAGAATATTGTAGAGCATATAGTCATTGTGCTGAAGGTCATGCTACAAATCTTGTGCCGTTACCTCTTGATACAAATAAATGATTATGGAAACACACCTACAATAAGCAGAGATAATTACTTAAAGGAACTGAATCGAAAAACATGCACAAAATACAGCCTGTTAGTTTGACCTGCAGAATGACATTGTAATGGTATATAATCAAAAGAAAGAAACAGGACAATTAAAGCCTTTAGTGCAAATCTTTTATGAATCCAAGCGGTTTGAAAATGTACTGTAGGACTGTATAAGATTCCAATTTAGCAATCATGGATTGTCAATTTTTAACAATGAAAACACTGAAGAACTTTCTGAGGATGCGAAGGCTGTCTTCCATTAGTCAAGATGAAGGTATAACATGTTCATTATTTCCTTCATGTATAGGCCTATAGTATCCTCACAACGCATCGCAGCGTGACGCGTTGTGAGCTTGCTGATCGGCTATTTTCAGCATGCAACCAAGTGTAAAATGACTGGATCTCTTGTCCACTAGCTCCCTTCCTAACATTTTAGTCTAGTTTTTATTTGTTGACGAAATTGTCAGTATATTTAGTCTTAGTTTTAGTCATCGTAGCTTAGTTTTCATTTAGTTTCCATTTAGTTTTCATCAGTGGAAAAGGGTAGTCGACGAAATCAACACTGGTGAAGATGCATTAGTCTATGACTGTGTTGTGTTCTTCCACATCTTCAGGGATTGAGAAAGACTCGATAAACAGTAATTGGATCAGAAACAAGAGTTAACCTAAGTTATCTCCACTTGGTAAGATTTACATTGTTTGTGCTATGACATCCCAAAACATTTTTGACCTTGGATATGTTCACAAATATATTTTTGATATTTTGTCCACTTAATAATCCATATACATTTCCTTTAAAATAAATTCTGGCAATGTTACTTTTTATATTTATATTTTGAAACATTTCATGTGTTTCTGTTGTGGAATGCTGACAGGCTTAGAATAAAAGTACCATATTAGCCTACCATATACTGTATGTGACACTTGTGATTGACAAACAGAATAATATAATTGGGTGGAATTGATCTGTTGTTGTAGGGGTTGGCGGGACTATAGAGCAGGGGTGCCCAAAAGGTAGATTGCGAGCTACCAGTAGATCACAAAGGCTGTGCAGGTAGATCACATAACATGCCCCTAAAGAATATTTAATTTAAATATAAAAACTATTTTTGGCATCTGCCACTTTGTTTGTTGACTTGATTGATTGACTGACATAAAAAAGGTCCTGTCAGCTCAAACCCATATTGCAATACATGTTTTCAAGAGTGTTGCTGTGCACAAATGTCGGTAGATTACAAATGAAATACGAAAAAAAAACCCTATTCCATTTCTCCCCTTTCCCATTCCAAGTACATTTGTCTTAAATGTAATGTCAGCGCCGCTATTCCAAAGCCATTTTCAGCAATGGTATTATAATGTTTTTGGTGGGTAGAGATGGTCATTTCGAAAGTAGCTCTCAGTTCAAAAAAGTGTGGGCACCCCTGCTATAGAGTCTGCTTGGAGGCGCTGGTGTCCAAACATTTGTGTGCATAGGTGTCTGTACATACTAGTTTTTGCTAAATTAAAGCCAATGTGAGGCATTTGGCCTATTCTGGTAAAGGGTATTGAAATACAGCATGCAACGGAGTATCTGGTTAATGTATGGCGAGAAAGGAGAACCTCTTCTGTTGAGATCTTATCATGCTTCAGTAAGGTGACTCAGCGAGTTGTGTTCATGTAAAGCACATTGGAGACTTTTCATGAAAGAAGCAGCCTGCTAATGATCACCCGTAGTTCTAGCGTTTTATTTCATTTGTAGTTCTAGCGTTTTATTTGTTTGACTGCTCAAGGGTGACCTGTGCAAATGTATTACCCATTTAGGCCTGACGTCAAAATAAAAAATAAATCTTCTAAATCCTCCAGTTTTCTGAAATAAAATATTTTCATGATTTTTCAAAAATAGCATATTTTTCAATAGTTACATTTTAACATAATGTTTAACACCAAAAGGGGTTCCCGCCCAAAATGGGTTAATTGGGGTGGGCTGGATACGGACATGGATGAGTCGCTGCCCTTTGGTTAATGCGTCAGATGCAGTTAATTGTTCATTGTTAATTGGCAACGGTCATCTGGTACTTCAACGTTCATCAGAAGCGCAGCCAGTTTGAGCAGAGAACAGTCATTAGGCTCAGGTTCAAATCCCAGCGAGTGAGATGGACAGAGAGATGGCACAAACTTGAAGGTGTCAGGGGATCCACATGTGGCACTCCTCAAGAAGAACAAAGCCTTGTCTTCATTGTCCTCAAACCAGCCCGGAAGACTGTCCTACAGAATCAAATGAAAAGGAGGAAGAATATAGATGATAAATGTCATTTCATGTACAGTAGGTTACTACAGAGTCAGACACTAGATTAGATTGAATACACCTTAACAAAAACAGCAGCTGCTGTTTTCAAATGTTTGGATTTGTCACAGTTTGTAATCAAATCTGATCGACGATGCGCTATAACAGGCCCATGTGAATCTCCTTGTTGTTACTTCAATTAGGTTTTTTTGTGTTTGTTTTAGAATAACCCACTGTTAGTGGAAAATGTGTGTTGTTGTAACCAGCCACTTTAGGACATTGACTTATTTTACTTATATAAAGCTGTCCCACCTCCCACATAACATTATATCACCCTGCTATTTATTTGTGTGTGTGTGTGTGTGTGTGTGTGTGTGTGTGTGTGTGTGTGTGTGTGTGGTGTGGGGGGGATTTTCAGAATAATCAAAACAGGTTTACAGTGGTAAAAACTGTATTTTAGCTGGGGACCCCCTGGAACCCCCTCAAAGTCCCCCGGGGGACCCCACTTTGAGAACCACTGCTTTATAAATACAAATGTATTCATTGTTCTTTTTCCTCCCAATACCCCAGTGTTCATCAGTCTTTCAGCCTGGCCCTACTGTGTGCAGTGCTGCATGTGGCCATGAACACTCACCTTGGTGTCCACGTGAACTTTCCCGTCGTTATCGCAGCACACGAGTTTGTATTTGCCATTTTTGACGACATATAGGATTACTGTCACCTCTCTGTCAATTTTGTCTCTTCTGAAGGTCTGGATTTTGAATTTGAAGTCTAAATAATAAATGAAAGGGGAA
The DNA here is from genome assembly GCF_963924005.1 of Protomyctophum bolini. Taxonomy (NCBI): domain Eukaryota; kingdom Metazoa; phylum Chordata; class Actinopteri; order Myctophiformes; family Myctophidae; genus Protomyctophum; species Protomyctophum bolini. The sequence goes on from NC_137870.1 coordinate 48,014,728, forward strand.
CAAAGAACAAACTATTTCTGTAACACCATAGATTTGTATCTCAGCAATTTACAATATTGCAAACAACCCATAAGAAAATAAATACTTTTTTGAGCACTTGAGAAGTAATTAAAGACAATGTTGCTCGTCTGCCATTGTATTTCTGTGTAGAAAACATCATCAATCTATTCATTCGTATTATTAAACATATTGTGTCCTAGTGCCAAACCATCTCATGAAGAAAACAATATGTACGGTATATAACCAGTGTTACATGTTGGCATCTATAAAATTGGTTTTAACTTTAATATTCCTCTCCTCCACATTTTTGAGTGTATTTTTTTAAGCAAACATTAACAATATGTATACTCTGCATGTACTGGACATATCTACGCAGCATGTTTGTTTGGTTATACTGGTCTATTTGCATTATTCTGTTACCTCTTTGCTACTGTAGCTATAATTTCGAAAGTAAACGTGTGCGGTCATCAGCTGTGGTCTTTGTGCACCTGCTCAAAACCCACAAGTGTGGGAGCGTTAGGGTGACCAGATGTCCCCCTTTGTGTGGGACAGCCCCACATCCCCAGGACTTTTCAGGTGTCCCACAAATTGAGACCATGTCCCACATTGTGACTATAGTGTTCAAATGCCCTAGTCCCCTAATAATTGGCTTTCTGTTGTAAAGCTCTCATTGCCTCTTTCCTGCAAAATGTAGCCTACTATTAAGTCTGTTAAAATAACATGAGAAATATACCCTAGGCTACGGTACCAAGTCAGCCATACTACCCATGCCCAAAATTTGCATTTAAAACCAAATGTGAGATGAGAGGGGTTTAATAATATAGGCATTATTAGGCCTATGGTCGAATATGACATCAACGCATTTGAGTAATAAGTTGCTAACGCTGCCCCGTCCCCCGGTTCCACACAAATACTTCTGTCCCTCAAATTAACAGTTTGGATTTGATTCTGGTCATCCTAAAAGGGCATCAGCAGCTACAGAACAACAGGTAAGTGCTTGTCTTTGAAGTCTATGTAATAGTGGCTCTGCAGTGCAGGGTGACAGGTTTGAACTGCATGGCCAAATTGTGTTAATAAGTTGATACCCCGCCCCCCGTCCTGTCCTGTCCCGTCCCACACAAGTGATACTTCTGTCCCTCAAATGAACACTTTGGATCTAGTCACCCCGTGTGTTCAATAAATACAAATGAGATTGACAGGCAACTGTGTGGTCAATATCAGCCCACAGCAGCATGAGTATGAAGTCAAATTATGACTGTAGCACTGTCCGGGAGCTGGAATCTTACCAGATGAAGACAGCTCCTGTTTTTCTTTCGGTTCGAAGCATAACTGGTCTTCATGCTTAACAAGCAGAAAGTAGTTGTCCTTGTTCTTGATATATCTTTCCTTTAGTGAATTATCTTTATCTGACAGTGTATAACTGAGGGGGCGAGAAATGAAGGGGCGAGATGGGTACCCGGAGATGGGTACCCGGTACTCGAGCATGTTCGGTTCGGTACCGGATAGGTCCCAAGGTTCGGGAACCACCCCTAGCGATATCTCACCTGGCCCTGAAGATACAGACAATTATAAATCATACAGTACTTCAACATCACACAGCCACAAATACTATGCTGTTATGACTGAGGTAGAGCATCTACCGTATATAAATCAGTGAATCACATAATGAAAATATAATTACCATAAACTCTTGTGGGTAATTTAATAAGACGAGTTTCTTGAAGAGTAGACGTTTATGTTGAGAATAAGAATAATGTGGCAAGTTACAAATCAGGAGCACAACATGTTCTGGTGGGCTCAGTATAAAGAAGGCAGGAAGCTAGCACAGCACCCTGGGAAAGCTGTCTGTTCTAGGCATTACTAGTCAACCTATAGACTCAATCAAAACAGATCAATATAACACAGACATGAATAATCATGAAGCAAATATGATTTGAGTCATATCATTACATCGTCGACCACTGTTCACGGGACGATTCAGTGGAGTTGCAAAGCAAATCAATGTCATTAGTTTCCCAGGAAGCATAATTGGGTAAGATATTCAATGATGATTCTGTCAAAGTGGTAATCAGACAACGTTACCTTGAAAATAGAAAATGTCTCCATTTGTATCCATATATCTCACATCGGTGGCACTGTCACCACATGCCATCGCTGCTGTAGGTCCACTTTGCTCTCGCTGAGATGCACCAGCTCTCTCGTGACTGTATTTATCTTTTATTATGAACAGATTAAAAGGGAAAGATTTACATTTTTACTGAAAATAATAATATTTAAAGATCAACTACTATATTTCACATTTTATAACGTAACCTATTGTTTGTGTTTGCAAGAAAAGAAAAGACAAATGTTACCGTGAAAACGTAAATACCTTCACAGTGAGTTGCACTGCAACAGCTGCAGTCACTCTCAAATGATGATGTGTGATGATCAGTGTTAAAAACTAAACTAAATAAATAAAATACATTAAATCTAACTAATGCTAATAGCATTATGCACAGCTTACAGGTATATGTGGTATTTGTGGTTTCCTGTAACCGGAACAAGTTTTGCACAGTGGTGTGTATACGATATGCCATAAATTACTACTGCATTACTACTAGTACTTCTCGCTGTTCAGAGGTTTCTGCAAAGCATGGCCAGCAATTCTGAAATCAACCTGCATCTGATTTTTCTCACTCTGTAGTGACTCACAGGCCAGGGCTGGCAGGCAGGTTTGGTGGCATGTAGTATACACTTCTCGCACACACACCTCACTGGCCTAACAAATTATTATGTAACAACATTTGACTGAGGGACTGCCATTGGATTTTTGTTATTTTCGTTTCTTCATGTCATATGAAAGCAGGAAATCATAGCTTAAAATATAGAGATATTGGTTGTCCAGTGCACAGTTCAGTGTGGAACCTATACGTTTTTATTTAGACACATCCCTGACTTTTAAAACAAGTTTGCCATGTGGTGTGATGCTGGGTAATTTTTTTTTTCTGGCTAGGTTTTTATAATAACCAGTACTGTATATATATTTCTTTGTTTTCTTTTCTTTGGCTTCTATTTGTGTGTTCTCTGATTTTAGTATTTAAAAAATACTAATTACTATGTATATATGTATATATATATATATATATATATATATATATATATATATATATATATATATATATACACACACACACATGGTTTTACTATGATATATATATATACACATGATTTTACAATGATATATATATATATATATATATATATATATATATATATATATATATATACACACATGCTATGTATGTATGGATCAACTCACTGCCATTCATGTCAGCACTCTAGTGACATATTAAAGATGTGTCCCTGCACATGGACATTGTAGTGTGTGTGTGTGTGTGTGTGTGTGTGTGTGTGTGGCGCATCACATCACATCACACTACAATGTGTAGGCTACACTAGGCGTTTTTTTATCAGAGGGAGAGGCAGAGGCAGCAAAGTTCCGTGTCGCCTACCAGCTGATTAATTTAACTTGCATTTTGTCCTGAATTAAATAGTAATACTATTACTGATGTACTATACTCGTAGACGTGCAAGGACCGTCCTACGTTAGTACGTTACATTAGGCTAATATAGACCTACACTGTATGCGTGCTAAAACTAGATTCAATAAAATAAAGGTATTCTTACCTCCGAGTGACTATGATGTTTAAATGATATTGTCTTTGCAGCTGCTGCCCCGACGGTCACAAATAACTGAATTCGTGACTAGTAAACTAACAGATGCAGGATCTTGCAAGTGTGATCGTCGACTGACTCATGCATGATGCAGGTTGCAGCAACTATATACTCGTCTCAAAGGTTGCAACACGCTTTGGGACACCCTCTTCCCTGGAACACACACACACACACACACACACACACACACACACACACCCTCTTCCCTGGAACACACTTGACAAGTTGACGCACAATGAATTAGGCCTATAATAAAACAGCGAAACATCCGACCATAACAAGTCAACAATTCTTAAACAGCCTGACACTGTGTAAAAAAGACACCACCCGACCATAACATGAACTCTTATTAAGAGCGCAATGAACGCACATAATGAACTCTTAAATCAATCAAGCCTACAGTACTGGGTCGTGGTGTTTTAGTGCTGCATTATGCAAAGCTGTAGTGTGTGCTAGAGTTCTCAACGGGCCCAAAAATGAAGGCCCGGCCCTACCCTACCTACTGGGTCGGCCCGAGGCTCGGCCCGACAAAAAGAAAAACGCCAGTAAATGGCCGGCGTGGCGGTGCCGTGGTTCAGTGTGTGTCTGTGTGAGACACGTTAGGCTGTTAATGTTCCATTTCCATCATTCTAATCGCAGGGGTTTTCAACAGGTGGTCCGTGGACCACTGGTCAGCCGTGAAGGTATTGCATGTGGTCCCTGACCATAAATTTAATAATGTAGCAAAGTGAAGATTTGGCATTTTCTTCCACGGAACAATGCATTACTTTTGGCGGACGTGGAAGTGCATCAATGTTATCAGTTATTGGGAAGTCTGAGGTTAAGAAATTCCACAGAAAATGTAGTTCTCAAGAAGGGTGCAGTCTACCAGTTTACCTGATTGAGTCATGTTTATTAGGAAATGTGCCCATGCCTGTGAATGTGCAGACTTGTTTGTGTGTGTATTTCCTTGTTCGCGCGTGCGTGTGTGTGTGTGTGTGTGTGTGTGTGCGTGTGTGTGTGTTCCAGGGAAGAGGGTGTGTGTGTTCCTGGCAAAAGTGTGTGTGTGTGTGTGTGTGTGCGTGCGTGCATGCGTGCGTGTATAATGCTGTTTCCACTTTGTTTGCAGTGATGTTTTGGCACAATGTGCTACTTTTGCATGCTGTTTTTATTTTTAGACTTTTTATACCTGCGTGACTTTTTGCACATTGCATGTTGTACATTTGCATGATGAAATGCAGACCAGGCTGATCTCCTCTGTTGTGGAAATACGTTTAACCTATACTCACCAATACTGTGTTATTAGAAAGCCTACTTTCCACTCTGAGCTCCCCACCATATGTATAAAATCGTCACTCACCGATGGTGAGTGACTACATTGGCCCACTTCAGTTAGAATCATGCTTTTTTTAACTTCTCCAATGTCGTCAAAACTATCCAGTCACAGCTGCTTGCAAAAGCTTGTGTTTTTTTAACCAACACACAGACCCCACTTGGGGTCCCCACCCATGGGCTGAAAACCTGTATTCTCTCCACTGCTGTGCCACTTTACACGCACACTCAGTAAAAGTAGAACCCCCACCCCAATTGCTTAACTATTCAGCCTTCACGTTTTTGCCTATAACTCTTGAACAGAACAATCAAAAAACATTTCTTTCCAATGTTTCCATGGATCCCTTAGACATTTCAGACCTTCAGATTTTGGATTGCATCCAAAAAAGTTTTTCTTTTTCTTATCATTTTTATCCTACGATTTTGTAACCCATTTTTCACCCCTGTGTCAGTTATCTAATGTGATACATGGGCTCTACACACCCTCCGCCAACCTGGGGAGAGCAATGGACTTGAACTCATGCTTCCTTCATGCATTAGTGTCCAAGTCGCTCCTTTACACCTGACAGGGGGAAGTTTCCCTGGTTGGACGTAGTGCGTGGAAGGAACACATTATTCCAATCAATTCCTTTCCCCTCCATCAGGCTGGCCAGGAGGAGGCAGTTTAGAGACCAGGATTACTGCATGTTTTTTGTGAGGGTATACCTACCCTAGGGGGACACGGGGAGAACATGCAAACTCCACACAGAAAGGCCCTTTCGCCAACCCCGCCTCGGGTATGGGCACTGATGGCGCGGAGGAGAGAACACGCCCCCAGTGCCCACAGCGTCCCAAGCGGGAATCGAACCCAGGACCTTCTAGCTGTGAGGCGAAAGCACTACCAACTGTGCCACCGTGCCCCCAAAAAGTATTTATTGTTAAGTTCGGAAACACCTATGACTACGTACCTGACAATGTTGAGGTGGGAGAGTTTCTGAAGCAGACCGATTTCTCGCACGATGCTTTCTTGCTCCACCTCGGTTTTATAGACCTTCACCACTTTAACTTTGTGCGTAGCACTGTGAGTTATCTGAAAGGCAGGTGACGCTACAGCATGTTAACTTGCAATATTTGTTTCTCACAAAAAAAAAAGAAAGAAAAAATTAAATTAGAAATTAGTTTTCGATATTAAAAGGTTGTGGTGTAGTATAGGATTGACCACTTAATTCCCTTTTCTCTCCCTTGAAAAAAAACCCGTGGTTTCTGAGGCTATTATTATTATGACAATATTGTCAAGCCATCTTTATTTATTTTTACTTAATTGTTACTGATGAAAAGACCAACACCAACACACAAAAGAATACAATACGAAAAAAAGAACAAAAGGAGGAAGACAAAAACAAAAAAGCGTGTATTCATTTAAATATTTACTTGAATAAAGTGAGAAATAACATGGCGAGAGAGCATCGCTATACAGTGTGTGATTTAGGTATAAACTTTACTACATCTTTTCACCTTGTCCCTTTAGATCAGCTCTGTAACACACCGTGTTATCAGTAAAAGCATATTTCTTTTGGCATAGGCTGTGGGAAATTTCACTCTTAATGTCACGCTCATGTTGCTTGCATCTAAATGGAGCACTTTCACAACACCTATCTATCTGTCAGAGATAATCTGTGATGCCTATCTTCAACAGATCGGCCGCAACAGTGTTCAAGTTCCCTGCGAACTTGCTAAACAATGGCAGGAAATAAACAACATCCATTGGCATGACACCATGGTTTCGCCTCAAAGGAAAAATACTTGAGCTATTGACGTGTACTATAGTCATCACAACTTAACCTATTTTGGGCGGGAACCCCTTTTGGGTGTTAGCATTATGTTAAGAATTTTTTTTAAATAGCAGATCTACAAGGTCTGCTATTTTTGAAAATTCGAAGGACGGCTGACACAGAAACATAGCTTTTTCAGAAAACTGTCAGGATGTAGAAGACATTTTTAGAATCTTATCTCAGGTCAAAATGGGATAAGTGACAAAGAAAACAATAACTGGCTCCAAAAAGCCTTGTCAGCTTAGTGTACAGTACAGTACAGTATCGCACGCCATGGTGCTTCTCTCTCCCGCATGCATTTGTGTGTGAGTGTGAGTGTGTGTGTGAGTGTGAGTGTGAGTGTGTGTGTGCGTGCGTGCGTGCGTGCGTGCGTGTGTGTGTGCGCGTGCGTGCACTGAAGTCACATGAATCCAGACAAACCCTGAGTTTATAGTGCATTCTCCTGGGCATAGCACATAACAAATGGTTAACCCATTTTGGCCTCTTCTAAATCCTCCAGTTTTCTGAAATAAATATTTTCACGATTTTTCAAAAATAGCAGACCTACAAGCTCGTAGCGCGCCACTCGGTGGCACGCTATGAGCTTGTAGATCTGCTATTTTTCAATAGCTATTATAACATAATGTTTAACAAAATGGGTTAAAGGGATTAAACATGTAGCTTCAATCACACATTCATGGTTACATTACTAGAGTGAAAGGTGTTACATATGTGTTACTGTCGTATAATTTCTATAAATGAACCAAGGTTATTATTAATATTAAGCAACAGTAAGTAAGAAATGTCTCGGTCTGTGATTCTCCCTCTTAGAGGAGAATAGTCATTTACAAACTCACACCCGAATCCCAGGCCATTGTCATTAACCGTTTGAAGCTCCCTCCGGGACAAAGGGTTTCACACGTCACAAGAATTGTCATCACTGTGAATGCATCTGCTACTTCTATGCTAGATTTCTCTAAGCCGGTTCCAGTTGGTGACTCTTGGTGACTGATTTTCACTGAGTGAACTAACAGCTAAAACTTAAGAAAACTACTTTAAACTAGACTAAACTATTAGATAGTTATAGTCATATATAGTTATATACGCTATAACTATTAATAAGGGGTGCAATTGATGTATTGATTGAAAATGTGCTGGGAGATTATAAGATTATAGCTTTTACTAGTTTGGGGTTAAAAACTGTGTTAATCACCTCTTAAAGATAATATGTTCAGGTTCATTCTTAGTTCCGTTTTAAACATTGCTTAGATATTAACTATGGTCATAGTATGTTTTAGTTTGCATTTAAGTTCTGTTGTTTAACTACATTTGTCAGTGTAACAATTAGTCATTTTTGTATAAAGTTAGGCCTCCATAGTAGAACAGTAAGGAGATCTGTGTCCTGGTCCCGCCTCTCTCTAAACCGGAAATAAACAGATCCCAGATCTCATTGGTCAAAAGTCAGGAAACGCCTGTTTCCATGTCCGGAGGAGGCGGGACTCCGAAATAGATATAGACGGAGGAGCAGTGTTCAAATGAGACTGATCTGGACCGGGTTCTCGACTTTGGGCGACAGAGAGCGGTGCGTGTTTTATCCAGACAGTCCGGGAGAGTGTTTTGTCTCTCGTGTGTTGTTTGCTGTGAGTGGAGTGACTTCTTCCTGCAAAATAAAGTCTCTCCTTACAAATCCAAGTGGACCTGGTCAACGTGTCTTCCTGAACAAATATATACCACAAAACTTGGAGCCTGGATACATTTGTTTGAGACAGCGAGAGGCCTTGGTTTGGGTGAGTTTTGTTTTTTGAATTCACTACAAGCGTCTTGCTGTGTCAACTAATTGGACCGTGGCGTTCGGGTGGGCGTGTTGATGGTTCGTTGAATTTGGTCATGGCAAAATAGTCTGGGTGTTGGTTTACATTTCTACCCGGGGTCATTTTCTTTAGTTTCTGGTTTGGGATTTCTGTCATAGGCTTTGTTTACATTCTGGTTGGTTGTTTGTAGGTTTTTAAGTCGGACTTGCGCACAGCTGTCTGTCGTGAAAACGCCTCGTAATGGGTGGACGTCGTGTTCACAGCTATGAGTACATTAATGTTAGGGGCTTTGATAATAATTTACCATTTACCTGCATAGATTTCGGTCTTTTATTAACACATGGTAGAAGTTCTGGGTTTAGCTGCGCGGAATGGCTGTTTGTATTATTATTTTTCCTTTGTCTTTTAGGCACGGTAATGGGGGTGGGTATTGTGTGCCAATCCTGTTGTGAAGCCGTGAATGCTTAAGGCCTAGCTGTGTCGGGGGTGCGACCGTGTTTTTGTGGTTGGTAGCGGTGGCTAGGGGGGCTTATCCTGTCTAGCTACAGTATGAGACGTGTTCCCGTGTTCTGAGGCTTTATTTGATGAAAATTCGAGTTCGTTTTGGGCGGTTTACACTGTGTAGCCTGGGGGGTGTGGGTTGGTTCCTTATTAGTGAAGGGGTCAGTTGGCACAGGGCTACGAGTAACAGCGTCTGGGCTTGCAAAGCGCTTTGCAGGGACCCTAAGATAATTGCGTTTTGGTGGAGTGACTAGTTCTTCCGTTTAAGGGAGAGGCGGTGTAATATATAGCGTGGCAATTACGCGTTTGATGTGGTTTATTATGTGGCCTGAATCAGGCGAAGTGTGTAACTATTTGGTGTTGCGTTTGGTGGTGAGAGGAAGCGCTGGTTTTCTTTGTAAGTGTTGGTGAACGACGCAGCCTTTGTTCTTGGGTGCAGGTAAATGTTAGTGTGTTTGGGGGGAGGGTCGGTCGGCGGCCATTTTGAATTTGTCTTTGTTGTTGTGGGGGGGTGCGAATGTTCCGGTGGAGGGGGGATGGGGGTTTGGGAGTGGTGTGTGGTGGTTGGGGGGTTGTTGGTCCAGGTGCGAATTTTCGAAGTTGTCTGTAGGTTGTTGGGTGTGTTTGTGTTTGTAGCCGTAACATAGTTATGTTCCGGTGGGGGGAAAGATATGGGCAGTTATGAGATGGACATTTAATGGAGGGATCAGGTTAAAATTGTAATTGGGTTAAATTGGGGTTAGCAGATTTAGAATAAGGTTTTAGCAGGATGTAGTGTGTATGAGGTGATGTGGTTTTGTGGAAGAGTTCTCAGTTCTATATGGGGCATGGCGCCTGGTGGGTACGACTAGGTAGTGAGAATATTGATGGCTGGTCCATGATGTTCGGCGTGTCAGGTTTCTTGTAGAAATGAGAGTTCTCGGTCATAAACGACATCAGTGATGCATTTATATATTAAAACAAGGTAGGTGATTAAGGTGAGTAAATTTCTGGGGTTTTAGTGAGTGGGTGGGATGCAGTGTGGGTTTCAGATAAATACTTTATTTTTGTCCGAGGGGGTTGAAACACAGACTGAGAAACTATAGTCATTTCAAATTTAATGTGGAGGAGTCTCTTATAAGAGTTTAATAAAGAATTTGCTTATTGGTGTGGTGTATTTCATCACCTTACACTGACTAATTGATAGAGTTAAGGTTTGATTAACATGGTGTGGCCCAAGGCTACAGAAATACAGATTTTGGGTGATGTATGGTTATTAAGTTTCTTGGTCTGGGTGTTTTCTGGTCTTTACTCCCCATTATGACTCCTTTGTTGTCTGTTGTCCGGGGCGTGAACTTTTTCCATGCCCTCTGTTTATGTGGAGATATATGTGTTTGGATAGTATAACCATGATGGTTCCCCCATTGTTTCCTCATTGTGTGGTTAACATTTCATATTCCTCCCTGTTTAAACTTTCTTCCCAGTAAAATTCTAGGGGTACGCTGTAGGGTGGAGCTGATCACTTCCCCTTCGCGGCCTAATCTTTCCTTGTAGGGAGGACGTGGGTCTGAATTAACCATTCTTCCCTGCATATTGTTAATAAAGAATTACATGAAGGGTTTTGCTTCATGTGGTTTGAGAGGGGTGCTCAGTAAATCATGGATTTTTTAGGATATACGTGTAGTACTGGCACATAAATCTTTGTAAGGGTTGCATCTGCAACACGAGGTGCGGGTAACATACATTTAATGATAATTACAGTCACACATTTGCTTGCAGATTATAAATATTCTGCTGAACTGCGATTGATTACTGCACTATAATACTAGATGTGCACAAGTGTATAATCCTACAGACTCCATAGGGAGACACCTCAGTGAGAGGTAACTTGGACAGAGGTTACGGTGCAGTGACTTAAGGTCACACATATTCTATTAATAATAATGATGATTATTATCCAATATCCACAAAGGGTGGAGAATGCAGGGAGGAGGATTCAATCTGCACGGGAAAGCTTTTCATCCTGTCTAAGGTGGTTCACATAAAGGATGAGCAAAGTATCTAGGGGGGAGCCTTAGATATCAATATTTTACCTTTGATTGGTGTAACAGGACATCTGTTATCAGTATTTTGTGGGGTCAGCATGACTCATTGTTAAAAAGCTATTAATAGTGAGCAGTGCATGATTCTCTCCGTTAAACAGGTACTGTACGATAATAATGTGTTGAGTTATATCTTTCAGTTTAAAGGAGGACCAAGGAACTAGGTGAGTGAGTATCAATTCGTGTAAATATCAAGTCTTTTTTCACTATTCTTAATAAACAGTGGGGATAAATTAGGTGTGTCCCCAATTGTGAGTTGCTAATCGTCAGTGAATTACATTTGGTAAACATAAATTGATATTGTTTTGACTTGTTTCATTGGTTCCTGAAGGAACTCTTAGTAGTTGTTATTGAACGAATGTGGAGTTAGGTGTCACTATTCCGTTTGAGAGAAACCATTCGGTTGTTTAACTCTCTCACAAAGCGGTATAGTCTTTGGTGCATGCATTCTCTTGTACTAACGGACAAAACCTAACTGCATGTCTGATTTTTTATTGTCTAAATACTAACTCTGACCTGGCAGTGGATACTTGGGGGGTGTGGGGTTTTTTAAATACCTGTGTTCCTTTTTTCAGAAAGCAGGACAGGGTGGACAAGTGGAGTTATTTCTCTGCTTGATCAAGGGAGACGTGTCGTAAGGGTTTTCTAAATTTAGGTCAAACGCTGTATCTTTTACCTTCCAACTTAATATAGTCCATTTCGTTAGTTTTGTTTAAGCTTATAGTCAGTTATAAACATCTCTCACACGTGTCTCTGGACTTGTGTACAACATATACAGTAGTTTGTTGCATTTCACATAATTTGCAGGACATCTTACATTCTTTGATTACACATCTGCCTACAGTTCGCAAGTGAGTCTACAGTCTGTAAGTGACTGGCAAGTTTTGGAGGTTCTTGTATATTTCCTGTTTCAGTGAGGTGATATTTTTTAGGAGCATTGCAAGTAGGACTTTAAAGGTTAATTGGACGTGACATTTATTGTAATTTAATACCTCTGAACTCAGTGGTTAAAAATACTGATTATGGCGACAGCTAGTCGGCAAGCTTCCTACCAACTTGATGAGTTTATCGACAAGTTATCATCAATTCTGGGGAGATGGGAGTCACATGGTCCCATTAATAGTCACTGCTGGCCGCAGGACAGCATATTTCATCCAGGAAACAGTGAACGTCTGGTAGCCAGTGTGCACGATTACGAAAAAATGTTGAAGTCTAGGTTCAGGGAACAGCAGAAGATTATGAAATTGTTCCTTAAAAGAGGAAAGAAAATGGGCAAAACCTATGACCTCATCACCAAGCTGAATCGCGCTAACGTGTTGCAGCGAGGTGCTCATGATTTTGACAGCTCCAGTTCCAGCTCATCGGGGTCTTCCGAGGATGGGGGCACGGATGACGAGGACTTTGTGAACGCAGTGTTGGGGAAGGAGGCGCGGGAGACAGCTGAGGAGGAGGAGTTGAGTGCAAGTCAGCGTGGCGCTGGAGGTCGATCCGAGGCTGCGTCCGCCCACGAGAGGGCAGGGGTTTATTTGGCTTCACTCAGGGAGCCAACCGCCAGGCAGACCAGGGGCCCCGCCAACATGATGCCGGTGACAGAGTCTCCACTGCAAGGGCTGGCTGAGGGTAGAGGTAACCGTCCCCCACCTATAACTGCAACCCGTACCACATGTGCCGAGGGTCCTGTACGAAGAGGAGCTACGTCAGAGGTCACCGACGGGGAAGCGGTGAGGTGTCCAAGACCGGTGGACATTAACCCAGCTGAAGTATTCTTTTGTCCCTTAACGGCAGTGGAACACCCACAGGGGTTCGTGATACGCGCATACCAGGCGTGGGCAGAAATTGCAGGCTGTGAACCATCCCAGGTCGACGACGATGGCATGTCCAAAGCTGTCCTGAGAGACATGATTGTAAGGGGTTTGCCGGACAGTGTACAGCAGGGACTGAAGAAGGAGGTAGGCGTGGCACGTGTTTCCTTGTCATCATTTACAGGCCTGGTGGTCCATCATGTCGGTGTAGTCCGTGCCAAGGAGGAAACCCAGCAGCGTAAGCATACAGAGACTGTCAGAAAGATCGCGAGACTCCAGTTACAGCATCTGGAACTGCAGCTAGCGAGCCTGGCCACACCGACGCCGATGCCTCAAGACACCAGGTATCAACTAATGAGGGGGGCAGGGGCCAGGGAAATGACAACAAGTGAGGGCCCTGCGGTCAGGACACGAAACCTGCCGGTGGTGGTCAGTGGACAACATCTTTACTACGTACCATTGTTTCATGAACATGACCTGGAGGAGATCACAGCACAGCTGCCCCCACTCCAGGAAGGCGCATATCCCTGGTTTGCCAAATTCGATGCTTTGATGATGGGCTCTCTGGTGGCCGTGGGAGACATGAAGAGGTTGTTGACGCACCTGGTAGGGATACAAGGGTTGAATGACATTTTTGCTCAAGCAGGCATGCAATCGTACGCAGACACGGCGAGGGGGGATGCAGACCTACTGGCAGAACACAAGGGATCTCTATACCAGGCAATGAGTGAGCTTTTTCCCACCACAAACTCCAATCAAGGTTTCCGGGACCACATGGGGAGGAAGGCTGTACGACCACGTAATTTCACCGGCTGTTACAGATGTGGCAGCTTAGATCATGTTGCGAGGAGTTGTGACGAGGTCCGTAGATTTCCCTAGGTTCTAACCAGAGCGACAGGTGCCGCCTGGCCCAAAGCAGCCAGCGTGGTGACTCCAGCAGGGATCTCATCACCGCAACTAGACCATCACAATGAGTCCGTCCTACGTTTTCAAGGTGCTTCCGTTGACTTTGGACATATGGTCGTGGCATAAGGAGAAGCCTTTTTCTTGACAGAATGTGGAAAAGAGAAGCCCCATTCTTGCAATTTGGTGAATTAAAAAAAAAAAATGAGAGAGGCAACGACAATATTTTCCTGTAGGGGGGTGCAATTTCTAGAATACCTCCTGATTCCTTTCCTACTGGTTCAACATTAGTAAGAGTGTTCACAGTATATGCTATCAGGGGAACAGTGGGACAGCGGATGGTACGGTAAAAGGGAGGTGTGACAGAAAGCTATCATTGACATGTTGGCACAATCAGTATATGTATATAGTCTGTCACTCTTGTTGAGTGGCAGAAGGGGGGAGGATATAATAAAATCAAGTTAATAGGGGGGGTATTTTTATTTTTCAGAGTGCATTTTCCAATGCAATTGGACTAAATTCTTTAAAAATGTATAAACATCTTAGGAGGAGTCAGAGTGTCACTTTTGTTTATTTAGAGGGAACATGCAATACATTTTGAACTTGTGACTTATAAATACTTGAAGAAATGACTTTTTGTCAACAAATGTGCAGTCTAATTTAGGATGCATTATTCACATATAGGAGTAATTTGGGTTGTTCTAAGAAACAACCATGGCATTAATAAGAGGAACGGAAAATGAGACTACATTGGAAAAGTTACTAGGAGTTGGCAAGATAAAAGATACATCACAATAAGAATAATTTGATTTTAATATGAGTGGATGATTTTCAGGACTTTGGGAGTAACTGAACGGTCTGCTACTAACTAACTAATAGTTCAATGCATGGGGGTGGTGATGCAAAAGGATGTTTAATCTTGTGTAGGAGTTGTTTCATATTTCCAACAGGAAGCTGATGGAGAAAAAGTTGCAGTTACAACAACATCTTGTTATAGGCGAGGGGTGCCAGTAGACATCTGAGATCATGTCCTAGCAGAGGCTGTCCGTCTACTTCTGCGCTACTCCATGTCGAGTCGTGATTATCAGCTCTACAACAGCTATCCCGAGGACAGTGGTCCACATCACCGACAGCGGGTAACCAGAAGATGTCGTCAAAACTACATCATCAATGGGATATCAATCTTCAGTCCATCTTCAGGTCACGCCTACACGAAGGGCTCTGATACACTTCAGCTGTGTCATGACTGAGGCTGGTATACAGTCGTATAAGTCAAAACCGATTCCTGATTGCTCGGAGATGGGTGATCCTACATGGAAGAAGAGTGTTCGATCCTGAGGAATGCTGTACAGCTTCAGCCACCCATCCTTTGCGCAAAATGCCCTGGTGACCACAATGAAGATCATTGCCATTCCTGTTGAACTACTGGGATGTACAGGACAGTCCAAAACCAGGATTCATCTGCGTTTAGATTTTAGTCGAAAAAAGGAAGGAGTATGCGCGTGAACCGTCATCGCAGGAGAAAGAAAATATGTCAATACTGGATTGTTATGATTTTGTGTTTATGTTTTCATATGTTTCAAATTTGCGGGTACAGGGATTATTGACTTTAGATAGGTTACGTTGAATGTATTGACTTTTCAAATCCACAGGTGTGACTTCGTGAATCATGACGGATGTTGTGCTTCTATTTTTCGAGGTTTTATTGTACTTCAGCTTTCAAGTAGATCTGGTGATTCGAGGATAACGTTGATGGTATTTTTAGTCATCATTCAGGGAAGGGGGGTGCAATAACTGTTTAATTTTTCATTTGTTCAGTGTGATAATTGTGTAGGTATTACAGGTGCCAAGGGAGGAGGCTAGGACTTGGGTACTGTTTACATATGACTTGGGATTCGGGGAAGATGTCTGATTCGGTATTTTATTATTACTGTTATTACTACTACCATTAGTATTATTCTGTTGGTTCATACTTCATATAATTGGACAGTCAGTTGGTCGATATAAAAGGGAGGGGGGTAGGTCACATTCAAAGTTTTCACATTCAGGTTTTTGCTATTAAGGTGTTTTTGTGGGTTTTAAGGATAAAAGGGAGGACCTGTTTCTTTGGGTTCATTTATGTAATAGTTTATGGAGCAAAATAGCTCCATAAAAGGGAGGTTATGTCGTATAATTTCTATAAATGAACCAAGGTTATTATTAATATTAAGCAACAGTAAGTAAGAAATGTCTCGGTCTGTGATTCTCCCTCTTAGAGGAGAATAGTCATTTACAAACTCACACCCGAATCCCAGGCCATTGTCATTAACCGTTTGAAGCTCCCTCCGGGACAAAGGGTTTCACACGTCACAAGAATTGTCATCACTGTGAATGCATCTGCTACTTCTATGCTAGATTTCTCTAAGCCGGTTCCAGTTGGTGACTCTTGGTGACTGATTTTCACTGAGTGAACTAACAGCTAAAACTTAAGAAAACTACTTTAAACTAGACTAAACTATTAGATAGTTATAGTCATATATAGTTATATACGCTATAACTATTAATAAGGGGTGCAATTGATGTATTGATTGAAAATGTGCTGGGAGATTATAAGATTATAGCTTTTACTAGTTTGGGGTTAAAAACTGTGTTAATCACCTCTTAAAGATAATATGTTCAGGTTCATTCTTAGTTCCGTTTTAAACATTGCTTAGATATTAACTATGGTCATAGTATGTTTTAGTTTGCATTTAAGTTCTGTTGTTTAACTACATTTGTCAGTGTAACAATTAGTCATTTTTGTATAAAGTTAGGCCTCCATAGTAGAACAGTAAGGAGATCTGTGTCCTGGTCCCGCCTCTCTCTAAACCGGAAATAAACAGATCCCAGATCTCATTGGTCAAAAGTCAGGAAACGCCTGTTTCCATGTCCGGAGGAGGCGGGACTCCGAAATAGATATAGACGGAGGAGCAGTGTTCAAATGAGACTGATCTGGACCGGGTTCTCGACTTTGGGCGACAGAGAGCGGTGCGTGTTTTATCCAGACAGTCCGGGAGAGTGTTTTGTCTCTCGTGTGTTGTTTGCTGTGAGTGGAGTGACTTCTTCCTGCAAAATAAAGTCTCTCCTTACAAATCCAAGTGGACCTGGTCAACGTGTCTTCCTGAACAAATATATACCACATTACCACAAGGGGCTGTGAAACACTTGTAATGCATAACATTTGGTTAACAGTAAAATGTATTTCAAGTTTCAAAATTTGTTCCACGGAAAATAAAAATGCTGTGTGTTCTCTTTCAGTATTAAGAACTTATGTAGTTCTTTGCGAAAAATACTTTTAGAAACAACTTTTCAGTGAGATAAGCCGTGAGGTTTGGTCAGTTGTTATAGTGGCATCCATGGCATGCTCTCTGGAATCTGCGTCTCTTTGCAAATATATAAGCTTTAGTCGAACTAAAGGAGCATCGATAAACCGGCAATTATGTTCAGCTTTTACTTCATCATGAAGTTGTAGTAGAGTACAACAAATGTATTGAAAGTATTTAAAACCTCTGCATGGGTCACTGCAGTGTTGCCAACTTAGCGGATTTGTCGCCATATTTAGCTTCTTTCCAGACCCCCCTAGCGACTGAATTAGTGAAAAGCTTCTGGCGAGAAATCTAGCTTTTTTTTCCTGGTGAATTGGGGACAAATCGTGTTGACAGGCGCCAGATATGCGCCAGAGATAAAATCCCAATTTATTTTTTTCTCAGCCTCAAATTCTCTCTAAATTGGCAAAACTAAAAGTGGTCGGCGTGTCTGGCTCACAGCAGGCTCAGTGGCTTCCTCGGCTCGGTTATGTGCACACTGCACACACTCCTTTCTTGCTCTGCCTAGGTGAGTGCGCTCCGGTGCGGTATTTCCGAACGTGCCCCTCGAGCTCGACAGAGCAAGAAAGGAGGAAGCACTGGCAGCTCAGTTTAGTCTGCTAGTAAAAATAAAATACACACTTGGATGCATAAAGTATTAACCTTCTAATTCCTGTATGGATCGGAACAAAATAGCGTTCTAAACGTTAGTTGAATTGAGGTATGTTTTTTTTATATTACAATGAGTTTAAACGAGCAGCGAATTTTCAGAGTTCAGACCACAGCACAGAGTGCCTCTGCAGCTGCTGCGTTGAAAAAATAAAAAATAAATCAGATATGGTCTGAAGCTGTCTGGAGATGCTTGCTATCAGCACAAGCTGCCTGACACTGTTTTGAGGCAGTTTGGCACATCAGCATTGTACTCTTTCAAATCAGCTCCTCAAGCAGCCACAGCAACAACATGTATTGGGATGTATTGATGTCAGTTTGATGTGAAGTTTCATGGTGATATCCAACTTTGTCACGTATCAGCAAGAGATGATACAAACTAACTTAAACTAAGTGCACATAAATGACAAATTTTTTTCTGGGCTGGCTACATATTTTCGTTGCTATAGGGGCGCCTAAAAGTCGCTAGGGACGCAAAAAAGTCGCTAGGGGCGGCGCACGCTACGCGCGCGCATATCCCACCCCTGGCGACTTTTAGCTACTTTTCGAGGAGCCACTAGCTACTTCCGTTACTGGAGAGTTGGCAACACTGGACAGAACATTCACCGATCTTTTTGTCCTCCTCTGAGACTGAGTCCTCTCTGCTCTGCTCAACAATTAAGCTACAGGTAGCTAAAATATATACAAGCTACTTTTAAACCTTATAGTTTATAGCTGTGATCAGGGCGCGCTGGACCGGACCGGCGCTTATAACTTAAGGACTGTGTTAGTATTGACTGTTCACTGTATAACGTGATTAACAATAGCCTATACTGTATACATACATGTATGAAATGTATACTAAACTATAAGCCATAGCCTATATATCCTTAAAATACATGTTCCATATAGGCTTACAAACTTAACAGAGCAAGGGTTTATATTTATCACGTTTTATTTACACAACGTATAATGTATGTGCGTCACTCAGAACTCATAACAAGGCCTTCTCCAAGAGCAGCCATTTTGTTAGCCCCACAAGCAGAACCCAATGGTAGTAAAGTTTCTGACATTTTTAAAGCTTAAAGTCCAAAGCTTTACGGAGGGTTCCGAGAGGGGCTACCATTTTGTGTAAACTGTATATAAGCCCATTATAGTTGTTCACATATAGCGCTATATGAGCTTGTAGAGCTGCTATTTTTCCATAGCTAAAGTATAACGTAAATAATGCTTAAAACACCAAAATGGTTTACGGGGTGGGGGCGGGTCACGGTTAAAAATAAAAGTATCACTTCCACAAAGCTAGTGTCATTTGTATATTGTTGACCTATCAGTTCAGAGGCCGAGCCAGATTCACCTATAAGGTGACCGTAACATTTTTGTATTCCTATTTCCTACCTCAGTGATGTAAGTATAGGTCATGCTCAATGTAATGAACACCTACTTTTATAAATTGCAGCATTTAACTCCCATGGGCGGGACTTGACTTGACAAAGGGTGAATTGTTAATTGTTAATTGTTAATTGTTATATAAGGTTTTCCCTTATATAGGTCTATGCCGGTATACATGGGGCAACTGGCGGCCCGGGGGCCACATGCGGCCCCCAGCTTCACTTAATGCGGCCCTCAGGTTAATATCAGAATATGTGTTATTGATTTCAGCTGTTTACAATTCCAAACATGTTCATGCAGCTAATGCAGCTCATGCTCCCAACATGTTTAGTTCACACAAAGTTAACATAACTAAATTCATTTGAATTTTTCAGGATTCCAATAAAAAGAAAATGCCAATTTCTGTTTCCAGTATTTCAATTCAAATATAGCAAAAATAGCAGATCTACAAGCTTGTAGATCGGCTATTTTTGCTACGTCAACAATTATGCAACGTGGTCCTCTGGAGTGAGTGTGGAAATATACAGTGGCCCTCTCCATCGTCAAAGTTGCCCACCCCTGGCAGGGCTGGGCAACTTTGACGATGGAGCCACTATATTTCCACACTCACTCCCTAGGGCCATATATTACTGTCGTAGCAAAAATACTGATCTACAATTTTTGCTATATTCAAATTGCAATCTTGATTTTTTGCTATTTTTGAATTGGAATCCTGAAAATTAACATTTTTATGTAATTTCAAATGCATTTAATTATACTTGGGTTGAAGCAATGAGCTACTAAGACTACTACTTTAGACTGAAGTAATAAAAGCGGGTCATGTTTGCATGTTGTTGAATAGTAACAGCTGAAACCAATATACAGTATCAGTATTCTGATATTAACCTGAGGGCCACATTATGTGAAGGTCGCCAGGGCCGCCAGTTGCCCACCCCTGCCCTATGGTCTATATATATATATATATATATATATATATATATATATATATATATATATATAAGGGAAAATCTAATTTATGTTAACGTTTATTTATTTGATATGAACATAACAATTCACCCTTTGAGCCCTCTGTCACATGGAACTCTTTGTTGTGTCCATGTATCAGTGCATCAGTATCCTCTGAGATAACGTGCATTTGGTCTAAAGAAGAGAACTAGTCTACGCCCCCAGCAGCACAACAACATATTATAGTTGCATCTGACAGAGCAGGGGTCAAAGTTGAACCAAAGTTGCTCTCTGGTAGAAATAGGTCAACAATACAATACAAATGCTTTGAGTCCAACAATCTGAACTAACACTTTGAGCAGTTTTGCTGACATCATGTTTTGCGCTGGTCGTGTTGCCCAATATATGCGCTCGTGATTTGGAAGCAAAGATTTGAGTTAAGAATACATAAACTGCCTCCCCCTGGCTAGCCGGGGCGCCTGATGGAGGGGAACCTCCCCCCTGTGACTGTCAGGTGTAAAGGAGCAACTTGGACTCTCAGGCATGAAGGAAGCATGAGTTCAAGTCTGTTGCTCTCCCCTTGTCCCCCATATATGGGGACTAGGTTGCTCTCCCCTTGTCCCCCATATATGGGGACTAGGTTGCTCTGGGTTGCTCTGGGTGTGTAGAGCCCAGGATCACATTAGATGATTGACACAGGGGTGAAAAATTAGTTACAAAATCGTGGGATATAAAAAAAAGAAAAAAAAAGAATACATACCGGTATTTAAAGATTTGCCTATTTTTCTAAAACAGCAGACCTACAAGCACCGACTCGAGTGCCGCGCTATGAGCTTGTAGATCTGCTATTTTCCAATAGCTAAAAGTAAACACCAAAAGGGGTTCCCGGGCCTCAGTAAACTATTAACATGACCCTTTTTGTTCTCTTTCTGTTTGTTTGACACACACAGGGAACCAGGAAGTCCACCCACCACCGCTGTGTTCCGCTTTTACACCTGGGATAAAAAGATAAAGTCAATCCGAGGTAAGTTAACAGTATATTATGTATCGACGTCGATTAACTTCTTCAGCGTATATGTTCAGGTTCAGGTTCAGGTTTATTTGTCATGTGTATAGATACAGAGTATACATACAATGACATTTATTTTGCTCAGAGCACTCTCAGTCTTACATACACAGGACATAAACAAACATCTATAGTGCAAGAAAAAGACAGGAAAAGAAAAGTGCAAGTGAAGTGAAGTGCAATACAGTTCGAGGTCAGCTGTTCAGCAGCCTGACTGCCTGGGGGTAAAAACTGTTACTGAGACGGGCGGTGGTACGAGATTTGATGCTCTGGTAGCGCTTTTTGGAAGGGAGTAGTTTGAACAGGGTATTTGCGGGGTGGCTGGTGTCTTCCATGATGTTATGGGCTTTTTTCATACAGCGCGTGGTGTAGATGTTATGGAGACTGGGTAATTCTGTAGTGCCGATGATTTTAGCTGCTGTTTTAACGGTCCTCTGCAACCTATTGCAATCCTGAGCGGTCGTGTTACCGTACCACACTGTGATACAGCCAGTTAAGACACTTTCAATTATACAGCGATACAAATTCACTAGACCTTTTGTGTGAGTTTTGTTATGCTAGCTTTCATTAAAACGGATTATGTCCAGTACTTTTATCAGATGGATTGTAATCATTCCGGAGTTTAACATCCTACTGAGACCTCTGATACAGGCAGTATAACTACTGACCTCTGATACAGACAGAATAACTACTGACCTCTGATACAGACAGAATAACTACTGACCTCTGATACAGACAGAATAACTACTGACCTCTGATACAGACAGAATAACTACTGACCTCTGATACAGACAGAATAACTACTGACCTCTGATACAGACGGTATAATTACTGACCTACAGTTTGAACAACACAGTATTTATTACTCTGCATGTGTTCACAGTTCAAACACGCTTGGACGCGCTCTCTCTCTCTCTCTCACACTCACTCACTCTCTCTCTCTCTCTCTCACACACTCGCTCGCACGCACACACACACACACACACACACACACACACACACACACACACACACACACACACACACACACAAACACTCAAATAAGTAGCAAATAAAAATTTGCAATTCAAATACACCATGCAGTCTTGTATACTATACTTATTATACTTATCGTTTTTTTAACTGTTATTTTATGTGCTCAAACAAAGTAAGACACAGAGAGACGGATTGAATTGAAATCTAGCTAAATCTAGCTTGGTAATGACGAGACACACCTGCAGATACAACCGTTCTAAGTGTGGGAAGGGCCGTCATTTGGCTTGTTGTCATTCTGTGTAGACGTGGCGTGATCTGTTGTTTGTGTGAAGCAGGTAACCAACCAGTTTGACAACCGGTTCTCTTTGCTTGTCTGTCTCTCTCTCTGTCTCTCTCTCTCTCTCTGTCTCTCTCTCTCTCTCTGTCTCTCTCTCTCTGTCTCTCTCTGGCTCTCTCTCTCTGTCTCTCTCTGTCTCTCTCTCTCTCTCTCTCTGTGTCTCTCTCTCTCTGTCTCTCTCTGGCTCTCTCTCTCTGTCTCTCCGCCCATCTCCACTTTATCCAACCAGGACACAGAAGTCATTCTATGATCCAGTCCAGAGTCTACAGAACAGAACCAGAACCCAGAACCATGGACGGACAGGATTCATGACGGGTAAAGATTCAAACAAACATTTTTCATGACTAGGTGCAGGTCTACATTATACCAGTTTATCACATGGCTTGGTTGAATTCTGATTGGTCAATCGCTGAATTCAGCGGTGAGTTGCCTAATCAAACCCTCTGAGCACCAGCTGCGTAACAGCCACGTAAACACACACACACACACACACACACACACACACACACACACACACACACACACACACACACACACACACACACACACACACACACACACACACACACACTGTGACACACACCTTCAGGGAGTGAAGGTGACACACACCTTCAGTTAGACTATAGTGTCCGCCCTGACACCGGGAGGTCGAGGTTCGACCCCCGGGCTGGGGAGAGAGATATAAATATATACACTGTAAATATTTATACTGTATACAATCAGGGCTCCAGACTAACTTTAGGTAGGTAGCACTGGCGCCACCTACCTTTTCAGTTGGTAGCGCCACCACAAATTAGGTAGCACCAACCTTTTTTTTGTATAGCGCCTCAGCGCTGTATTAACACATGACCTTATCACCAAGGCTAGCAAAGGCTTTCTTGGCTGAAGCATAAATGCCTTAAATTAAGCAGATAACATGTTATATTTCTCACTCACACATTCTATAGGACAATATTATAATGAATAAACCTATAGTGCATTTTTCCATATCGTTATTATCATTTGGCTACTGTATATGAAACAGAAATGAGACACACCCCTTACCTTCTGCATGGGCATGTTCAACCTAATGGCCAATAAGGATATTTAATCCACCGAATTCATAATCTTTGCCCACTTTCCTCCTGTCTTTTCTTTATATGGAATGAACATGTGAAAGCTTTTATTGTGAAGGGGAAAGTTTCTAAACGTCTCCGCCTGCATATTTCCATGTGCTGATCTACAAGCTCACAACGTGTGGTGGACGCGACGCGTTGTGAGCTTGTAAATCTGCTATTTTCAGCATGCAACACCACGTCGTACGACGAAGAATATACCAGGTTTCACGTGGGAGATGTATTTTGTTCGAGGCGATCATGTATGTAGCCTGGCCTGCATACAGTCTATGGCCTGCACACAGCGCTACTCCACGCAAAATAACAAGCTATTGGAAGCTATTTTTCAACAAGTTTACTGTGTTTGGGGTCGGGGACGAGGCGCAGTCCCCCATATTATGTTGTGTCTGCTGTCTCCGTGGATTCAGCGACAGCAATGCACAGCATGCATCATCATAGTTGTAAAAAGCTCCAGGGAAACTTATGTACAGCCGATGTTGAAATCAGTTTCCTTTTTTTCGGGGTTGATCAGTGAGCGCGCCGCCGCTGTTGAACTCACGCGTGTCGCGTGCAGACCGGTGCAGACAGACAGGCAGAGAGAGAGAGAGAGAGAGGGAGGGAGAAAGAGAGAGAGGAGGCGCGGAATGAGTGAGAATAAAGTAATATTTTATTATCGCGCTAACGCCCGTGCTTCATTGAGTTTAGCATAGTGGTAAAGGCTTCACATAGACTAAAATGCTAGGAAGGGACTAGTGGACAAGAGATCCAGTAAAAGTAATTTTGCACTTGGTTGCATGCTGAAAATATCAGATCTACAAGCTCAGAACGTGTCGCGCTAGATCGGCTATTTTCAGTGCACGGCCCAAAAAGGTTGCCATATAATGGTTATTTCAGTAAGCAGGGAATTCATTTTTATTTTATTTTTTAATGCTTTATTAACAGATTGCTGTGATTTCACAATGATTGTTAAAAGGAAAATTGCTTTTTAATTGCATCTATTTGTGTGCACATTTTGGTTTGCCTTACTTCTTATTTAAACTTAATTTATGCATAGTAGTTAGGGTGGCCAGACGTCCGGTTTCACGCCGGACAGTCCGGTTTTAGACCCACCTGTCCTCCTCCCACCTCAACCTCTGGCCGGACACATAATTGTCCGGTTTTTTGTGATATACAGTGCTTGTGCCATAACTGTCATTTACGTCGTCTGCCTGGGTATTAAAATCTCTGCAGCGCTGCTCAGCTCCGAAGCGAGTGGAGACGTTCGGAGTGTTGCCATGTCCGCTTAATTATAAGCGACTTTGGGCTTGTTTTATATAATAGGCTACTAAGCCTAGTCAGGCTTCTTTTGGGCTTGTTTTCATAGACATGGTTGCTTGGTTCTCTTCCAAAACCTGGCAACACTGCCAGTGGGATGGTCGGTTTGAGCTCTCACAATCAATTTAGTATAGTTAATGCAGAGATAAATAAACCAAATATGCCGAAATGAAAAACTACATTTAATGAGCAATATGGAGCTCGACATCATAAAGAAAGGGAGGCTAAAGCACTGTGAACATACATATAGGCTACTGGCTTCATTCTATTTCTATGTCCTATACACCGATGACCATAAGACTGTATAAAAAACCCCACAAGAAAGAGATTAAACATAAAACATACCGGTATCTAAACATGAAATGAAATAAATTGATTATAAAATGAATGGCCTTTGTGGTACCCTATAGCCTAATTTAAAAATGTTAATTTAATTAGCAAATATATGTTCTCTGTGGACATAATGCTGGAGAGGATGGTGGTGAAAATCAGGTGCAATAGTAGTAGTAATAATATTAATATCTGGGGGGGGGGGGGGTGCGAGCCCCGCAAAAAGTGTCCTCCTTTCTGAGGTCTTGCAGGTGGCCACCCTAATAGTAGTAGTAGTAGTAGTAGTGTTTTCATTGCTGAAAATAGCTGATTTACAAGCTCACAACGTGTTGTGAGCTTGTAGATCAGCTATTTTCAGCATGCAACCAATTGTAAAATGACTTATACTGGATCTCTTGTCCACTAGTCCCTTCTTACATTTTAGTCTACTTTTTATTTGTTGTGCTGCCTTTGGAATGGCAGTTTGGTTAAAATGCATAGTTTAAAAATGTTTAATAATCCTGTCATTTAATTAATTAAGTTAATAGTTAAAAGGTGAAGTGTATTGTAACAGTTCTTACGGTTTTTACTGCCCTCCAGTGGTGGAAGTGAGTCCCTGAAAGTGAAACGAAACTTCAGCAGAGCATTTCCAGTAAAACGAAACTCATTTCCCAGTACTGACGGAACAGTGAGCTGCGTGCGCATGGTCCGCTGATAATTATTCTTTAATGCTTTTGCCTTAATTGGACATATATTGTCTGTAAGTACTTTGAAGTTCTAGTTAATCGGTTCAAAGAGTATATTTAATTTAGTATGTGATGTTTGCAGAATGCCTTTGTAGTTGGTTATTATGTGTTTGGAAATTGTGTAAACACGTCTGCGTGTTAGTTTACTGCTGCAGTAGCAGTAGCCATTTTCTGTGTTTGATTTCAACACTGTGTACCAAGTTCAGTGCAAATAGCCTACTGATAACTATGCATACTATAAACTATATTACTCACACACTCACACATATTTCCTGTCTGTTTTTCACTTTCGTCAGTGGAAAAAGGCAGTCGATGAACATTTTTCGTCTCAGTTTTAGCCGACGAAAACAACACTACTTGAGCAGTAGGCTGAATGTCATAGTTTATTACTGAGACAATTCAATTAAATTCAATTCAAAGGGCTTTATTGGCATGAGAAAACATACGTTTACATTGCCAAAGCAGAAAGAACAATACAACAATACAGCAATACAATCAAAACAAAAATGATGTACTTTGAAGGTCAGAATCTTCAATAGATCAACTTCTGTGTACCAAGATCACTCGATGCAGGTATAGTGCAGGAATATACACAATGATTAGTCTGAGACAGACAAAAAAAGAAAACAGACTCAAGTGCGCACCCAAGTGGTCAAAGTTGTGTGCTGTTAACTGTCAACTACCAACATGACAATGCTCCAAATGTATGTATGTGCATTTATCTACTGTACATCGAGGCGTTGTGAGCTTGTAGATCGGCTATTTGAACTATTAAAAAATGTTTTTCAAAAAAGCAAAGTAGTTTAGGGATAAGGGGTTTAGCCCGCAATAGAGCCCTCAGGTTTTGATGCATTTTTTTTATGGATTTATTATGAACAGGGATGGTAAATAAAATATGTTGAAATACAACTACAGCTTGTGTCCAAAACTCACAGAAATAGTTATACTTCTGTGAAGTCATGTCAGTCAAATAATATACTGTACCATTACAAATTCCAATTGTCTACACCTGCCTTCCAGAATGTGTGTGCCCAGGGTAGAAAACCTGGCCTGGCACAGAGCACACTTTTATAGTTTAACCCATTCTGACCTGAGATCGGATTCATACAAGGTTTCCACTGGACACACACACACTGGTCTGATTTATAACCCATTCTGACCTGAGATCAGATTCTAAAAATGTCAGTCGCTCTTCGATTTTTCAAAAATATCAGACCTGCAAGCTCGTAAGCGCGGCACCGAGTGCCGCGCTTACGAGCTTGTAGATCTGCTATTTTTCAATAGCTAAAGTATAACATAATGCTTAAGGGCGCGCACTGCAATGCAAACCAATAGGTCGAGTGCGCTCCGGTGCGCCCTAAAACACCAACCAGAATGGGTTAATGTGTTTTAAATTTAGAGTGCTATGATATGAGAGATATGGACTGTAGATTCAACATGGATTAAAATGATTCACTAAATATTGTTCATCTTCTCTTTTCTACCAGGAGTCATCAGGAGATGAGCAGCACTGCATGGAGCCAGAGGAGAATGTCCCATTCATTTAGCTTCATACTAGACAAAACAAATCACAACAATGTCAGGGAATGTTAGGAAAACACCAACGTGGACTATACACACAAAAAAATACTTTTACTTGTAACGGAGGACTTAATTGTCCACCGCTGGTTGACATTATTGGCATACAGACAGTGTGGGTTCTAGAGGAGCATAGCTTACAAGCAAGTAAAAAGTACTCAGTCCTAAGTCTACTGAGTACTAAGTCTACTGACTAAGTGTACTCAGTCCTAAGTCTACTCAGTCCTAAGTCTACTGACTACTAAGTCTACTGAGTACTAAGTCTACTCAGTCCTAAGTCTACTGACTACTAGGTATACTAGTCCTAAGTCTACTTGACAGGTTTTAAACTTTTTAGCTGTCAATGGTTGAAGAAAAGTTCTCTTTACTAAATACTGGATTGTGACGACATTTGACTGTAGCTGATAATACAATATATCACTATGGAGAAAATGAGTGGGAGTTCTGCTTCTGACGGAGACAACCCGAGCGATGAAAGGTTTGAATTCACTCATTTATAATAATAATAATAATAATGGTTTTTATTTATATCGCACTTTACATTCGCAAGAATCTCAAAGTGCTACAGCAGTGAATAAAAGCAAAAGAAACAACACACCATTAAAAACATCAAATAGAACAGGAACATTACAATTACCACCGCTGAAGTGCCCTTTGAGCAAGGCATTGAACCTCTACCATGAAATGTTCTATGAGCAGGGCCTGGTTGTAAACAAGTTCTTGAGCTTAGTCCAGTTAGGGCCGATTCATACTCCTATTTTAGAGCCGAATAAAAGTCGGTTCGGCGCTGTAGAGCCTACAATGTGACGTCATTTGAGGTTCGGGGGGGGCGGGTACCGTCCTAAAGTCGGCTCTTCGGTGCTACTGAAAATTTCTGACGAGCCGAAATCATTTCGGCACTACAGCGCCGAAACAGCGGTAAAATAGGAGTATGAATCGGCCCTTACCCTGGGTAAAAACATAGTACCTTTCCTTTCTTACTTCCATTGGAAATGCATCGGGGCGGCCATGACACTTACATCTAGCTTGCATCGATGTTGCATGCTAGATCGAAAGGTGTGAGTGAGGCCAATGAGAAAACTTTTGTCCCGAACCGACTCTTCGGTGTGGTTTAGATATAAGGGGCTCCATTTCAGTCACTGCTAAACCCCTTATCCCTAAACTTCTTTGCCATTTTGACATTTAACATTTTTGAATAGTTCAACTAGCCAATCTACATTGACACGTTGTGAGCTTGTAGACTGGCCATTTAAATTATTCAAAAATGTTAAGCAAAATAGTAAAAAAAAATAAGTTTAGGGATAAGGGGTTTAAAATGATTAAATAAATACATGTTTGATAATGAGCATTCATTCAATATGATAACTTCTCACAGCAGATCAAGCATTCAGGAACAACATTACCTTTCGTTGCGTTGATTAATAAAAAGCATTTTTATCCGAGCGCCCCGGCTACTTTTTTCAAACTGGGTTCGTTTGGGAAATCCACAGTTGCACACCGGGAGCGCACTCGCATTATGGGCTATTTCCCCTACCCCACCATAAAAGCCCTCAACGGGGGCGCTGCGAAGTCAAGTCAAGATTTATAATTATACGTTTAATTATTGTAATGTATAATTACGGCAACTGGCGGCCCCGGGGGGGGGGGGGGGCACATGCGGCCCCCCCATCTTCACTTAATGCGGCCCTCAGGTACATATCAGAATACTGAGATAATTTTGGTTTCAGCGGTTTACAATTCCGCTTTAATTACAAGCAATTAGAGGCATTTGAAATGACATAAAAATGTACATTTTCAGGATTCCAATTCAAAAAATAGCAAAAAAAGAAAATCAAGATTTCAATTCTAATATAGCAAAAAATAGCAGATCTACAAGCTCAAAACGCGTCACAGTGCGACGCGTTTTGAGCTTGTAGATCTACTATTTTTGCTACAACAGCAATGTGGCCCTCTGGAGTGAGTGTGGAAATGTAGTGGCCCTCTCCATCGTCAAAGTTGCCCAACCACTGATTTAATATGTTCTGCCTGCCATCAGTCAGTTTTAGTTTCAGATAACGTATTGCTTATTCTACTGTCGAATGACATTGTTTGAAGGGGAGACCTCTGCAAACCCGCACACTGCTGATTCAAGAGCTATTTTATTTAATGTCAAACGCAACGACGTTTGGCTCTTTCGACCTGACTCGGAATAGGCTGACATCACTAAATACATTTCATAGGTATAGAACAACCAATCGGAAAGCAGCACGTAATCATCTTAACAGATAGCAGCTGCATAGTCATGTGACTCTTAACCCATTCTGACCTGAGATCAGATTAAAAAAATGTCTTCTACATCCTGACAGTTTTCTGAAAAAGCTATGTTTCTATGTCAGTCGTTCTTCGATTTTTCAAAAATAGCAGACCTACGCTATGAGCTTGTAGATCTGCTATTTTTCAATAGCTAAAGCATAACGTAATGCTAACACCAAAAGGGGTTCCCGCCCCAAAATGGGTTAAAGTTACAGTGCTTCTGTGACATTCCTTGCAAATACTATTGCAAAATAACACAATATAATACAGGGACAAATATATAAAATATGTCATACCATAAAATACAAGAAAATCAACATACAATAAATACGCAAATTAATGTCACATATAAGGTCCTATACGACAGTAGTGGACAGTAAAAGTAAAAACAACACAAATGGTGCTTGGAGGCATTTAGTATGGATAATTATAGCATGACGTTTAATTAAGCAATATTACACGAGAGGGTGTGGTTTAACGTGATTATTGAATTATGATTATTGAACGAGACGAAGTCGAGTTGAACATGTAATGTATTCTTTAAATTGTTTCCTAAGACAATGTTGCTGCTGCTCTGATGCACAACTGATACATTTATAATCTGATCCTTTCTAAAAATATATTACGGCTAGGTGTGCTGTCGTGCTAATTTCAGCACGGCCGGAGAGCCTATTGCAACCAATTACTTGGTCAGAAGAACTACCTGTATTATATCTATTTGATACATCCTGGTTTGAGCCTCTCTGCACTGCCCACGCCTGATATGACTCGCTATAAATAAACTAAATCCTCTCGTTGAATCCCACTGTTCATGATCACTGTTGCTGTGTTTATGTGAATGCATTTTAAATAGTATTTTTTTAATGCATCTGTGTGTTTTATGTAATGTGTGATTGTTGTAACTGACTGCCGGTGTGCCAAAGACACATTTACATTGTATGTAAATGTTATGGACAATAAAGTTTTCTTTTGTCTTTATCTTTTACAGGGTTGATCGTCACAGAGCAGTCTCTCCTGTACCCAGCTGTGTCTCCATGACGAGTGACACCTCCATGCATGGACTTTTTGACTTCAAAGATGGACACCACTTTACTGATCAAAGGTTTGAATTTTAATTGACCAGACAGATGATTGAAAAATGAACTCCTTTACAACCTGACTGTAGAAAGTAACAGTACAGTAAAGAACCTGGGGGTTATTATTGATTCTGAATTGAATTTTAATTCACACATTAATCATGTCACCAAGATTGCCTTTTTTCACCTTAGAAATATTGCACGAATCAGAGCCTATTTGTCTTTGGACGATGCAAAAACGCTAATCCACGCCTTTGTTTTTTCTCGGCTTGATTACTGCAATGCACTTTTTTCAGGACTGCCTAAGAAAACAACTGACAGATTACAACTTGTCCAAAATGCAGCAGCCAGAGTTTTAACTAGAACTAAGATGAGAGAACATATTACTCCAGTTTTGGCTTCACTGCACCGGCTTCCGGTTGTTTTTAGGATTGATTTTAAAATTATTTTACTTGTCTATAAAGCTCTCAATGGTCTCGCACCTTCCTACCTACATGACTGCCTGCCTAAATATGTCCCAAACCGCCCCCTAAGGTCTTCCACTGCTGGCCTGCTCGCTTTGCCTAAAAAAATGGCAACTAAAAAATACGGGGAAGCAGCTTTTTGCTTCTACGGGCCGTCGGCATGGAACAAGCTCCCACTGTACCTTCGTCAGGCAGCCTCTGTAGTTTAACAAACTCCCACTGTACCTTCGTCAGGCAGCCTCTGTAGACATTTTTAAAGCTCAGCTCAAGACCCACTTCTACAACATTGCTTTAAATTGATCTTTTATTTTTTGTTATTCATGTCCTCACTGTATTGCATTACTGCTTGTTTTTTAATGTCGTTGCCTTGCTTTTCTTTTTTATTCTCCATTGTTCTGTAAAGCACTTTGAGCTGCATTTCATGTCATGAAAGGTGCTATACAAATAAAGTTTTATTATTATTATTTATTATGTGAATGCATTTTAAATAGTATTTTTTTAATGCATCTGTGTGTTTTATGTAATGTAAGACACATTTACATTTTATGTACCGGTAAATGTAATGGACAATAAAGTTTTCTTTGTCTTTATCTTTAACAGGGTTGATCATCACAGAGCAGTCTCTCCTGTACCCAGCTGTGTCTCCATGAAGAGTGACTCATCCATGTATGGACTTATTGACTTCAAAGATGGACACCACTCTACTGATCAAAGGTTGGAACATTAACTCCTTTACAACCAACTGCTCCATCTGGTGTCTGAATTGTGTACTCCAAGTCAAATCAAATCAAACTTTATTTATATAGCATCTATCTGAGCAGATCTAATGGGGAGGGGCAGAAATGGTTTTATAGTGCCGGTGAGAAGGCGGTCAGCTGTGTCCTGCACTAGCTGTAAACGCCTGAGTGACGCCTGGTCGATGCCAATATACAAAGAGTTGCAATAATCTATTCTTGATTATATCAAAGCATGGATAACCATCTCCAGCTGTTTTTAGGGGAGGTAGGATTTGACCGTGGCGATGATTGGAAGAAGAGAGTTTTAACGACGGAGCTGATTTGTTTATTAAGTTTAAAATCTTGTATCAAAAATAAAACCAAGAGGGGGGACAGTGGCACAGTCGGTAGTGTTGTCGCCTCACAGCTAGAAGGTCCTGGGTTCGATTCCCGCTGTGGGCGCTGGGGGCGTGTTCTCTCCTCTGAGTCATCAGTGCCCATACCCGAGGCGGGGTTGGCGAAAGGGCCTTTCTGTGTGGAGTTTGCATGTTCTCCCCGTTCCCCGTTTGGTAGGTACCCTCATGTTCTCCCCGTGTCCCCTAGGGTAGGTACCCTCACATGCTCTCCCCGTGTCCCCTAGGGTAGGTACCCTCATGTTCTCCCCGTGTCCCCTAGGGTAGGTACCCTCACATGTTCTCCCCGTGTCCCCTAGGGTAGGTACCCTCACATGTTCTCCCCGTGTCCCCTAGGGTAGGTACCCTCACATGTTCTCCCCGTGTCCCCTAGGGTAGGTACCCTCACATGTTCTCCCCGTGTCCCCTAGGGTACCCTCACAAAAACATGCAGTAATCCTGGTCGGAATGTGTTAAGGAGATAACTGTTACAATTGCTCAATTCAACAGACCCATTCAGGATTCTAAAAACGCCTTCTCAATCCTGACCTAAGTTTTAAGTGTTTAGAGAGGCACTTGTCTTTATCTCCTTGGGCAAATCATTCCATTGCACCGTTTGTACTACATGGAATACAAGCTACTGTTATGCTAATTACTGTCTGTTACAATTTACAATTTACAATTTAGGCATTTAGCAGACGCTCTTAATCCAGAGCGATTTACATTAAGCAAGAACAAAAAAGCATGGGAATACGTCACATAAAAAGAATCTATCATGAAACATGCGTAAGCTAAGAAAGTAACAGTGGAATATCTATATAATGAAGCTATACATATATACTATACATATACTATACTATGCTATACATATGTACTATGACGTGCTATGACTACATACAATGCAATTATAGTGCTGTCTACATAACATGCTATAAGTCTGTATCAAATGCTATCTAAGTCTACAGAAATGCTATCTAAGGGGGTAGGCGGTAGGGTAAGGGCTATGGTCCTGTTATTTACTTAGTATTATTTCTAGTAGTATTATTCACTGTCTCTGTTGTTTATGTATTGTTATTTCTGTCTGTATGATTCCAGAAGTGTCCACCACAGAGCAGAGTCTCCAACTCCCAGCCTTCTGTCTGTGAAGAGTGACTGGTCTAAAGGAAATCCTCCTGACTTCAGTAACGAACCTGGACCTCCTGATTCACAGTATGTCAACCCTCCTATAAATATATACAACACTATAACACTGTAACACTATACACTATAACACTATACAATATACACTATAACATATTTTATAGTGCCGGTGAGAAGGCGGGCAGCTGTGTTCTGCACTAGCTGTAAACGCCTGAGTGACGCCTGGTCGATGCCAATATACAAAGAGTTGCAATAATCTATTCTTGATGAAATCAAAGCATGGATAACCATCTCCAGCTGTTTTTAGGGGGAGGTAGGATTTGACCGTGGTGATGATTGAAAAAGAGAGGTTTAACGATGGAACTGATTTGTTTATTAAGTTTAAATCTTTATGAAAAAGCAAAACCAAGAGGGGGGGCAGTGGCACAGTCGGTAGTGTTGTCGCCTCACAGCTAGAGCTTAGCAAAGGGACACAGGGCCAGGGATCACAATGACTGACTGGTAGGCTTTCTTTATTTTCTGTAGGCTGCAACATGGCCTTATTTTTTTTGAACAAGATATTGCACTGTCCTGTTTTTTTATTTTAGTTAAAGAGAGAGAGAGAAAGAGAGACTTCTGAAAATATTGCACTGATCTATGACTCATGTTTATTTTATTTTAGTTAAAAAGGAGAGCAAGAGACTGTTCTGAAAATATTGCACTGAGTTTTTAGTTTTAATTTATTTTATTTAAAACAAAAAGAGTCTGTTCTGTCATGATGTGAGACTATGAGTCTATAACTGTGCTAATGTGGACATATTGCACTGAGTTTATAACTGTTCTAATGTGGAAATATGCATGACATGTAGCAACACAAAATTGACAATGAAATATGTGGAAACTGTGGAAATGTACTATTGACTAAGGGAATTTATTACTATGGCACTCTGAGTATCAAGGAAAAATATCATGGCACTTCATGTCAAAAAGGTTGCTTACCCCTGCCCTAGGGTAGGTACCCTCACTTGTTCTCCCCGTGTCCCCTAGGGTAGGTACCCTCACATGTTCTCCCCGTGTCCCCTAGGGTAGGTACCCTCACATGTTCTCCCCGTGTCCCCTAGGGTAGGTACCCTCACATGTTCTACCCGTGTCCCCTAGGGTAGGTACCCTCACATGTTCTCCCCGTGTCCCCTAGGGTAGGTACCCTCACATGTTCTCCCCGTGTCCCCTAGGGTATAGTACCCTCACATGTTCTCCCGTGTCCCCTAGGGTAGGTACCCTCACATGTTCATGTGGCCCAGAGGCACTTGTCTTTATCTCCTTGGGCAAATCATTCCATTGCACCGTTTGTACTACATGGAATACAAGCTACTGTTATGCTAATTACTGTCTGTTACAATTTACAATTTAGGCATTTAGCAGACGGTCCTGTATGTTATTTACTTAGTATTATTTCTAGTAGTATTATTCACGGTCTCTGTTGTTTATGTATTGTTATTTCTGTCTGTATGATTCCAGAAGTGTCCACCACAGAGCAGAGTCTCCAACTCCCAGCCTTCTGTCTGTGAAGAGTGACTGGTCTAAAGGAAATCCTCCTGACTTCAGTAACGAACCTGGACCTCCTGATTCACAGTATGTCAACCCTCCTATAAATATATACAACACTATACAATATACACCATAACACTATACAATATACACTATAACACTATACAATATACACTAACATATTTTATAGTGCCGGTAAGAAGGCGGGCAGCTGTGTTCTGCACTAGCTGTAAACGCCTGAGTGACGCCTGGTCGATGCCAATATACAAAGAGTTGCAATAATCTATTCTTGATGAAATCAAAGCATGGATAACCATCTCCAGCTGTTTTTAGGGGGAGGTAGGATTTGACCGTGGCGATGATTGGAAGAAGAGAGTTTTAACAACGGAACTGATTTGTTTATTAAGTTTAAAATCTTTATCAAAAATAACCAAGAGGGGGGACAGTGGCACAGTCTGTAGTGTTGTCGCCTCACAGCTAGAAGGTCCTGGCTTCGATTCCCGCTTTGGGCGCTGGGGGCGTGTTCTCTCCTCTGCGTCACCAGAGCCCATACCCGAGGCGGGGTTGGCGAAACGGCCTTTCTGTGTGGAGTTTGTATGTTCTCCCCGTTTCCCTTAGGGTATAGTACCCTCACATGTTCTCCGCGTGTCCCCTAGGGTAGGTACCCTCACATGTTCTCCCCGTGTCCCCTAGGGTAGGTACCCTCACATGTTCTCCCCGTGTCCCCTAGGGTAGGTACCCTCACATGTTCTCCCCGTGTCCCCTAGGGTAGGTACCCTCACATGTTCTCCCCGTGTCCCCTAGGGTAGGTACCCTCACATGTTCTCCCCGTGTACCCTAGGGTATAGTACCCTCACATGTTCTCCCCGTGTCTCCTAGGGTAGGTACCCTCACAAAAACACGCAGTAATCCTGGTCGGAATGTGTTAAGGAGATAACTGTTACAATTGCTCAATTCAACAGACCCATTCAGGATTCTAAAAACGCCTTCTCAATCCTGACCTAAGTTTTAAGTGTTTAGAGAGGCACTTGTCTTTATCTCCTTGGGCAAATCATTCCATTGCACCGTTTGTACTACATGGAATACAAGCTACTGTTATGCTAATTACTGTCTGTTATTTACTTAGTATTATTTCTAGTAGTATTATTCACTGTCTCTGTTGTTTATGTATTGTTATTTCTGTCTGTATGATTCCAGAAGTGTCCACCACAGAGCAGAGTCTCCAACTCCCAGCCTTCTGTCTGTGAAGAGTGACTGGTCTAAAGGAAATCCTCCTGACTTCAGTAACGAACCTGGACCTCCTGATTCACAGTATGTCAACCCTCCTATAAATATATACAACACTATGACACTGTAACACTATACAATATACACTATACAATATACACTATGGGCCAGATTCACAACGGCGTTTACGATAACATGACGTGACATTTACGTGGATTTCCCACATTAATTTGGAATTCATGGAAATGGCCGTGAACTTGACGCTCACGTAGGTTGGTCGGAAACTCCGTCAAATCCTATGGAACCTCTTTAGGTGGCGGACGAATCCACGCAAGCATTCAGAAGGCTTTAGTCTTCATGCTGAATCAATAAATAGTTCCCAAATCGCAGATAAAATATGTAGGCATGTGTCCCTACTCCCTAACATTGTTCAGCACATAAAAAAATGATATATATATAAAAGCCGAGTGCACTTGTATGCATATGCATGCATTCTAGAGGCAAGTCCCATAAGGAAACTGCCCCTGCAAGCAACACCTTTTTATTTATTTATTAGGATATTTCTATAGCATGCGCGATTGCGCTGCTCACTTGACAGCCTTCTCTAGGCTACTCGCAGTGCAACGTTGTGAGCTTGTAGATCGGCTCCCGAGGACTCGCGCTGCATGTTAAAAAACAAACTCACAATTACAATTACTGTGTCCCCTAGGCTAGGTACCCTCACATGTTCTCCCCGTGTCCCCTAGGGTAGGTACCCTCACATGTTCTCCCCGTGTCCCCTAGGGTAGGTACCCTCACATGTTCTCCCCGTGTCCCCTAGGGTATAGTACCCTCACATGTTCTCCCCGTGTCCCCTAGGGTAGGTACCCTCACATGTTCTCTCTGTGTCCCCTAGGGTAGGTACCCTCACATGTTCTCCCCGTGTCCCCTAGGGTAGGTACCCTCACATGTTCTCCCCGTGTCCCCTAGGGTATAGTACCCTCACATGTTCTCCCCGTGTCCCCTAGGGTAGGTACCCTCACATGTTCCCCCCCCGTGTCCCCTAGGGTAGGTACCCTCACATGTTCCCCCCGTGTCCCCTAGGGTAGGTACCCTCACATGTTCTCCCCGTGTCCCATAGGGTACCCTCACAAAAGCATGAAGTAATCCTGGTAGGAATGTGTTAAGGAGAAAACTGTTACAATTGCTCAATTCAACAGACCCATTCAGGATTCTAAAAACGCCTTCTCAATCCTGACCTAAGTTTTAAGTGTTTAGAGAGGCACTTGTCTTTATCTCCTTGGGCAAATCATTCCATTGCACCGTTTGTACTACATGGAATACAAGCTACTGTTATGCTAATTACTGTCTGTTACAATTTACAATTTAGGCATTTAGCAGACTGTCCTGTTATTTACTTAGTATTATTTCTAGTAGTATTGTTCACGGTCTCTGTTGTTTATGTATTGTTATTTCTGTCTGTATGATTCCAGAAGTGTCCACCACAGAGCAGAGTCTCCAACTCCCAGCCTTCTGTCTGTGAAGAGTGACTGGTCTAAAGGAAATCCTCCTGACTTCAGTAATGAACCTGGACCTCCTGATTCACAGTATGTCAACCCTCCTATAAATATATACAACACTATAACACTATAACACTATACAATTTACACTATAACATATTTTATAGTGACGGTGAGAAGGCGGGCAGCTGTGTTCTGCACTAGCTGTAAACGCCTGAGTGACGCCTGGTCGATGCCAATATATAAAGAGTTGCAATAATCTATTCTTGATGAAATCAAAGCATGGATAACCATCTCCAGCTGTTTTTAGGGGGAGGTAGGATTTGACCGTGGCGATGATTGGAAGAAGAGAGTTTTAACAACGGAGCTGATTTGTTTATTAAGTTTAAAATCTATATAAAAAATAAAACCAAGAGGGCGGACAGTGGCACAGTCGGTAGTGTTGTCGCCTCACAGCTAGAAGGTTCTGGGTTCGATTCCCGCTTTGGGTGCTGGGGGCGTGTTCTCTCCTCTGCGTCACCAGAGCCCATACCCGAGGCGGGGTTGGCGAAACGGCCTTTCTGTGTGGAGTTTGTATGTTCTCCCCGTTTCCCCTAGGATAGGTACCCTCACATGTTCTCCCCGTGTCCCCTAGGGTAGGTACCCTCACATGTTCTCCCCGTGTCCCTATAGGGTATAGTACCCTAACATGTTCTCCCCGTGTCCCCTAGGGTATAGTACCCTCACATGTTCTCCCCGTGTACCCTAGGGTAGGTACCCTCACATGTTCTCCCGTGTCCCCTAGGGTAGGTACCCTCACATGTTTTCCCTGTGTCCCCTAGGGTATAGTACCCTCACATGTTCTCCCCGTGTCCCCTAGGGTAGGTACCCTCACATGTTGTCCCCTAGGGTAGGTACCCTCACATGTTCTCCCCGTGTCCCCTAGGGTATAGTACCCTAACATGTTCTCCCCGTGTCCCCTAGGGTATAGTACCCTCACATGTTCTCCCCGTGTCCCCTAGGGTAGGTACCCTCACATGTTCTCCCTATGTCCCCTAGGGTAGGTACCCTCACAAAAACATGCAGTAATCCTGGTCGGAATGTGTTAAGGAGATAACTGTTACAATTACTCAATTCAACAGACCCATTCAGGATTCTAAAAACGCCTTCTCAATCCTGACCTAAGTTTTAAGTGTTTAGAGAGGCACTTGTCTTTATCTCCTTGGGCAAATCATTCCATTGCACAGTTTGTACTACATGGAATACAAGCTATTGTTATGCTAATTACTGTCTGTTATTTACTTAGTATTATTTCTAGTAGTATTATTCACGGTCTCTGTTGTTTATGTATTGTTATTTCTGTCTGTATGATTCCAGAAGTGTCCACCACAGAGCAGAGTCTCCAACTCCCAGCCTTCTGTCTGTGAAGAGTGACTGGTCTAAAGGAAATCCTCCTGACTTCAGTAACGAACCTGGACCTCCTGATTCACAGTATGTCAACCCTCCTATAAATATATACAACACTATAACACTATAACACTATACAATATAAACTATAACATATGTTATAGTGCCGGTGAGAAGGCGGGCAGCTGTGTTCTGCACTAGCTGTAAACACCTGAGTGACGCCTGGTTGATGCCAATATACAAAGAGTTGCAATAATCTTTATTCTTTTTTTTTTTCAATAATATTTTTATTGATTTTCACATTTTATGACAATGACAAAGACAAGACAAGAAAAACAAAACAAACTAACAAAAACAGACAGCTCAGCTCAGGCATGTTGTGGAACAAAGGACACAGTTATACACATACCAAAACATTAAATACAAAAATAATATACAAATATGGACACATTTGCAGTTTGGTGCTTGAAAGTCTAGATGGGTTAACGACTCCAGAGAAAATTAAAGAAAACAAAAGATATACATACATACATACATAACAATAATATACATAACTTTGTCCATCAAGGTTAGTGGCATCGCTTCTGTCCAGGAACCCTATGGTCAAGGTGGTAGCTAACTGAGGGCCAACAAATCTCAAATATGGGTCCCATATTTTATAGAAGGTATCTGTGGTGGAGCGTAGCAGGCAGGTTAGGAATTCCAACGGCATGCACTGCATGATTATTTTGTTCCAATCTTTTTTTGTTGGTGGTTTCTCGTTAATCCAAGACAACAGAATATTTTTCCTAGCAGTATAAATTAAGAGATTAAACAGACGTGTATGGAACTTGTTAACAATCTTTTCATCGGGCAGCCCAAGAATCAAACACAGGGTCGGGTTCAAACT
Organism: Protomyctophum bolini; assembly: GCF_963924005.1. NCBI lineage: Eukaryota > Metazoa > Chordata > Actinopteri > Myctophiformes > Myctophidae > Protomyctophum > Protomyctophum bolini. The sequence continues at coordinate 48,054,979 of NC_137870.1, forward strand.
CCATATTAAAGATCTCATTCAACTGCTGCACGATACCCAACCGGTATCGTTTAATCTTATGACATGACCATATACAGTGAATATAATTTCCCTCTTCAGTTTTACAGTTAAGACAGAGCGGAGATAGAGTAGGATTCAATTTATGGCGAAGGCTAGGTGAGATCTGTAATCGGTATATGGTTCTTAGCTGAATCGACCAAGCTCTATGCAATAATCTATTCTTGATGAAATCAAAGCATGGATAACCATCTCCAGCTGTTTTTTGGGGAAGGTAGGATTTGACCGTGGCGATGATTGGAAGAAGATAGTTTTAACGACGGAGCTGATTTGTTTATTAAGTTGGAAATCTTTATCAAAAATAAAACCAAGAGGGGGGACAGTGGCACCTGCTGTAACTTCTTTGTCGAGCTTGGGCGGCCAATCGGGGTCCTGGATTTTCGTTGGCAGCAAAAATGCCTGCACTGAGAGTCAGCCAATCACATTCTTTGTCGATTTTGGGCGGCCAATCGCGGCCCTGGTTAAGACTTCAGGTCCCGGCTGCAAGAATCTCAGAACGGCATGTCTGAATAAAAACAAATCACACGTGACCACAACACGACAGCACCCTGCAGCTTCACGACAACGAAATAACATGGAACAATAACATTTGTTGCTTCGATCATCAAGTCAGAATGACCGTGAGTTAAATCTATATTCTTATTGTTTTGTATAATGTGACACGTTGTGTCTTTTTTTTGCATAGCGGCCGTATTGCATTGCATAGCCCATAGCGTATAAATGACTATCCCCTCTCGGAACCCCCTGGGTCAGCCACTACCATTGGGTTCTGACTTGTGGGGCTAATAAATGACTATAATGGTATAACTCGGTTGCTGTGTTTCAGGGTTGAGCTGCTTAACGCATGCGCTGGCGTCTGACAGCAGCGTCTGACAGCAGCTCCCGCTAAACCCGATCACTTTTAAACTTTTTAGCCTTTATTTTATCTGTGGGTTTGCCACATTATAAACTCGGGAGTTTTAATTCAGCACAAAAGTTCCGTGCAATAAACGGAGTTAACAATGTGACGTTCTAGGAGCCTCACATAGCCAGCCTTCATCTGCCTGTACAATGCATGTCCACGCATGATATGATTGTATATTTGTACGTCTCTTGTTATGATGAAATGAAAATGGTGCACCCTAGTACATGTGTAATGTGTAATGCTTTGTAGGCTACTATAGGCTAATGAATTGTAGGCTATTAATGACTGAATTTGCATGAGGAGTGACACAACACAGATTTCAATTTCAGTTATTTTTGTTAGATTTGTAGCTCAGTATAGCAGAAGACAAAGTCATAATAGTCAAAGTTTAATGCAGTGGGTTTCAACCCTTTTGTATCAAGGCCCATTATGTAGTCAGCATTTGAGCCACAGACCACCATTTGATGCAATGCAGTTCTTTGTTTTATAGCTAGATCTGATCACCTTTCAATGCAATGGCAGGCAGAGATTCTTGACTTTTACACAGGCTCCATTCATGCAGCATATTGAGGTAGAATGTAAGAAGGGAGAATATGCTAAAGAGTTCATACCAAGCATATTCTAATTGTTGGTTTGTTTGTTGTTGTTGACTTCGCTGTTTTCTTCAAACATGCAGAATGGATCCTTCATTCAGAAAGGAGATTGATGGTACTCCGTGTCTGGTAGACTCTTGGCCAGCCACAAAAGCCAAACAGGAGAGAAGGCCATGGGTTCGACCCCTGTCACCAGAGAGAGTAAGGCAGGCTGCGCTGGATGCTGTTGTGCGTCTTGGTGCGATGACACCGGCCACAATAATTATATTTACAAGCTACTATTTACATGCTACAAGTAAAAAGCACAAAGTAAAAACTACCTAAAAAGTTGTATTTTATATTCTGTTTACAAGCTAAAAAGCACTATTTCTAACTATTTTAAGTAAACCTACCTGGTTTAAAAATGTAAGTATTATTATGTTAAATGTTATAGGCATGTTATATCGTTGCTGTCAGGCAGAAATAGCTCATCAGTGGTTTTCAACCCTTTTCATATCAAGGCCCACTGTTCAATTGACATTATGAGCCATGGACCACCATTCAATTAGATCTAGCCTCTCAGACCCCAAACTAAAGAATATTTTGTCATTGGATAACATTTCGTCCACAAGTCCATGCTGAAAAGTAAGTTTTGGTTTGGACATATGGTTTATTTCTGCCTGGCGGACAGAGACGATATATTCAATAGGCCTACATGCAAAATTGTTGCACTATACAAAATATTACTGCACTGTTTTTTTTGTTGCTTTGTTTTTTTGCATTTGTAATAAAATATCACTGATATCACATGGTGTTCTTTTATGGTATACCATCACACTTGTATTTTAAGGTAGTATGTATGTTATTCATTCAAGTCAAGCATCGTTTGTAAGTAATGTTTGTATCATCTCACTCACATCAATGTTGTCTTATCTGACATGCAATGGAAACGAGTAAGCTATGTTATGTTATGCATTGTGCACCTCTTTCCATGTGGCATATGCCGCATGGCTAATTTGCATACGATGGTCCTAATTTAAATATATGTTAATTAGCCATGTGCTATCGTGGATCATGTGGTATCAATGCTCGTGGGTCTCTGTGATTGGCCAAGCGTTGATTTTCTGCCTTGCTCAAGGGCACGTCGGGACCGAGACAATTGGGCGATACCCTTGGCGCAGTCGGTAGTGTTGTCGCCTCACAGCTAGAAGATCCTGGGTTCGATTCCCGCTGTGGGCGCTGGGGGGCGTGTTCTCTCCTCTGCGTCATCAGTGCCCATACCCGAGGCGGGGTTGACGAAAGGGCCTTTCTGTGTGGAGTTTGTATGTTCTCCCCGTTTCCCCTAGGGTAGGTACCCTCACATAAACATGCAGTAATCCTGGTCGGAATGTGTTAAGGAGATAACTGTTACAATTGCTCAATTCAACAGACACCTTTAACCCATTCTAAAAACGCCTTCTCAATACTGAGGCACTTGTCTTTATCTGCTTGGGCAAATCATTCCATTGCACAGTTTGTACTACATGGAATACAAGCTACTGTTATGCTAATTACTGTATGTTATTTACTTAGTATTATTTCTAGTAGTATTATTCACTGTCTCTGTTGTTTATGTATTGGTATTTCTGTCTGTATGATTCCAGAAGTGTCCACCACAGAGCAGAGTCTCCAACTCCCAGCCTTCTGTCTGTGAAGAGTGACTGGTCTAAAGGAAATCCTCCTGACTTCAGTAACGAACCTGGACCTCCTGATTCACAGTATGTCAACCCTCCTATAAATATATACAACACTATGACACTGTAACACTATACAATATACACTATTACACTATAACATATTTTATAGTGCCGGTGAGAAGGCAGGCAGCTGTGTTCTGCACTAGCTGTAAACGCCTGAGTGACGCCTGGTCGATGCCAATATACAAAGAGTTGCAATAATCTTTTTTTCTTTTTTTTTCAAAAATATTTTTATTGATTTTCACATTTTATGACAAAGACAAGACAGGAAAAACAAAACAAACAAACAAAAACAGACAGCTCAGCTCAGGCATGTTGTGGAACAAAGGACACAGTTATACACATACCAAAACATTAAATACAAAAATAATATACAAATATGGACACATTTGCAGTTTGGTGCAGTTTGGTGCTTGAAAGTCTAGATGGGTTAACAAGTCCAGAGAAAATAAAAGATATGCATATACATACATACATAACAATAATATACATAACTTTATCCATCAAGGTTAGTGGCATCGCATTTTATTATCGCGCTAACGCCCGTGCTTCATGGTTGAGGCTGGGAGTGAAAGCAATAAGTAGCACCGGCGAGTACAGGTTATGGCGATTAGCATTAACGTTCCTTTAACATTCCTATGGCCGATGGTCGTTCGAGTCTATTGTTCCGCCGTTGTTGTTGTCGTCGCACGTCTAATTAGGTTGTCGACGCAACAATATGAAGCCTGCAGCTCAGTAGCTATTTCGGGGCAGGGATAGTGATAATTTGGGTCAAATCAGGGTTATCAGGAGGAACACCTGGACACATCAAACGGAGCACCAAAGCTCCGGTTGGGAAACACAGGTTGGGAAACACCGCCCTAGGGTATAGTACCCTCACATGTTGGGAAACACAGGTTGGGAAACACCGCCCTAGGGTATAGTACCCTCACATGTTGGGAAACACAGGTTGGGAAACACCGCCCTAGGGTATAGTACCCTCACATGTTCAGTAACTACTAGGGTATAGTACCCTCACATGTTCTCCCCGTGTCCCCTAGGGTATAGTACCCTCACATGTTCAGTAACTACGTTGATTAATAAATATAGCTATAGTATAACCAGGGGGGCAGTCAGACAGATATTTTGTGAAGCCACTAAGGAAATGAAAGTTCATATAATGGCCTGTTGTGGCGCTGTCATTGGACCCAGAAAAACCCATAGCCCCATAGAAGTCCATGTATTTGGGCCCAACTTCACCTAGACTAGTCACTAGTTTAAAGTCTCATTTCTAATGTCATAATATTCTTTTTGGAAAATTATGGTCCCATTAATTTAAAAAATGAGCATAAAGTCGTGTATGTTCTGAGGGGCGTGGCTGCCGTTACAGTCTATGATAGGGATTCCCCTCCCACTCGAGTCAAAATAAAAACCAACGGAGAAGAAGGGGGGAAGTCCCGCCTCGTTGTCTGGGCCAGCCAATGGCCAGCTGGGCCCAAACGGATCTAGAAAGATGGCGACTTCCATTGCAAGGACTGACAGGCTTCATTTTACGTTCATGTTAGACCCGCGGAACGCTTTGTCCATATTTTTTACAGTCTATGAGTATAACACGCTGTGCACACTACAAAGCACACTGCACAGCACTGTGCGCAGTCAGATGCATACACACCGTCTTTATTACACACACACACAGCACTGTGCGCAGTCAGATGCATACACACCGTCTTTATTACACACACACACACACACACACACTGTGCGCAGTCAGATGCATACACACAGTCTTTATTACACACACACACACACACTGTGCGCAGTCAGATGCATACACACAGTTTTTATTACACACACACACACACACACACTGTGCGCAGTCAGATGCATACACACAGTCTTTATTACACACACACACACACACACACACACACACACACTGTGCGCAGTCAGATGCATACACACCATCTTTATTACACACACACACACACACACTGTGCGCAGTCAGATGCATACACACAGTCTTTATTACACACACACACACACACACTGTGCGCAGTCAGATGCATACACACAGTCTTTATTACACACACACAGCACTGTGCGCAGTCAGATGCATACACACCGTCTTTATTACACACACACACACACACACTGTGCGCAGTCAGATGCATACACACAGTCTTTATTACACACACACACACACACACACACACACACACACACACTGTGCGCAGTCAGATGCATACACACAGTCTTTATTACACACACACAGCACTGTGCGCAGTCAGATGCATACACACCGTCTTTATTACACACACACCATCATCATCGGCGGTCACTCGTATCCGAGTATGACTGTCCTCCTTATTGGTCCTTGTGGGTCGTCAGGTGGCGATGGAGGCCGATTCTGGACCCGATTATTCTGGTGCAGTGTGGACAGGGGAATGTAGTGGTGGGTTTGGGTTGGACCGGTTTATTGGATGGTTTATTGGATGCTCTCTCCTTCCTGAGTCTGCGCTTGTCCTGTGCAGCATGGCGGAGGTCGTCATCATATTTTGCGGCACCCTCACGGACAAGGTTTCTCCAGGTCGTCCTGTCTGTTGCCTTGTCTTCCCAAGCTTTGAGGTCAATGTGGCACTTCTTTAAGTTTGTTTTAATGTTGTCCTTATACCTCTTCTTTTGACCTCCCGGGGCCCGTTTCCCTTTAACAAGCTGTGAGTACAGGACTTGTTTTGGGAGGCGAGAGTCAGGCATGCGGACAACATGGCCAGTCCATCTGAGCTGGTTTTGGGCAATGGTGGCAGTGATGGTGTGAAAGTTTGCCTCCTCCAGGACGCTGGTGTTGGTGCGCCGATCCTCCCAGCTTATCCTGAGGATTTTCCGGAGACACCTCTGATGGTACGTCTCAAGTGCCTTTATGTGCCTGCTGTATGTGGTCCAGGCTTCTGACCCATACAGAAGGGTGGGGAGAACCACAGCTTTGTATACCAAGATTTTGGTCTTTGGTTGGAGGTCGCGGTTCTCAAAGACTCTCTTCCTTAGCCTTGAGAAGGAGCCACTGGCACAACTGAGGCGATGTTGTATTTCATCATCGATGACAGCTTTTGAGGATAGGAGGCTGCCGAGGTATGGGAAGTGGTCCACATTTTCCAGTGTGATGTTGTCGATGGAGATGTTGGGGGGTAGGACTGGTGTACTGCTGTTTGGTGGTGGTTGGTGGAGGATTTGGGTCTTTTTTATATTTATGGCCAGACCAAGCTGTTGGTATGCTTTCGCAAAGGCGGATAAGATGGACTGTAGGTCCTCTTCTGAGAGGGCTACAAGGGCGTTGTCATCCGCATACTGCAGCTCCATGATTGATATGGTGGTGGTTTGACCTTTAGCCCTGAAACGGTTGATGTTGAGGAGTTGACCGTCAGTCCTGTACATGATGTCGACTCCCTGGGGCAGATGCATGCTTGTGAGATGGAGGATAGCAGCAATAAAGATTGAGAATAGTGTTGGAGCGATGACACATCCCTGTTTGACTCCTGTGTCGACCCGAAAGGGTTCAGTTTCGTCTCCACTGCCGCTAAGTACTGTGGCTGACATGTTATCATGCAACAGTCTCAGTACCCGGACAAACTTTTCTGGGCAGCCAATCTTTGCCAGAACCAGCCAGAGGGCTTGGCGGTTCACTGAGTCAAAGGCTTTGGTGAGGTCTATGAAGGCCATGTATAGTGCTAGATTTTGTTCCCGGCATTTTTCTTGCAGTTGGCGAATAGTGAAAATCATGTCAGTAGTGCCTCTGTTTGGGCGAAATCCACTCTGAGACTCAGGAAGGATGTTTTCTGACAGGGGAGTGAGTCTGTTGGCCAGCACGCGAGCTAGGGCCTTCCCTATGGTGGAAAGGAGAGAAATGCCACGGTAGTTACCGCAGTCTGCCTTGTCTCCCTTCTTAAAGATGGAGACAATTAAGGCATCCCTAAGCTGTACAGGGATTTCTTCTTCTTCCCAGATTTTATGAAGCAGGGCATGAATGTGCTTAAGAAGGTCGGGTCCTCCTTTCTTTAGGACTTCTGCTGGGATGCCGTCGGGTCCAGGAGCCTTGTTGTTTCTCATGTTCTTAATCGCATCCATCACCTCATCCAGGCTGGGTGGTTCTCCCATGCTTTCAACAAAGGGTTTTTGGGGGAGTCGCTCAAGAGCCTCCATCTCAGGAATAGTATCCCTGTTTAAGAGGTCCTTATAGTGCTCTTTCCACCTGTTTGCTATTGCCTCATTGTCCTTCAGAAGCAAGAGCCCATCTTTTGAGCGAAGGGGGGTTAGGCAGCGGTGTCTGGGACCATATACTGCTCTTGTGGCATCAAAGAATCCTCTTGTATCCCCAGAGTCGGCAAGCTGCTGGATTTCCAGAGCCTTCTTTGTCCACCACTGGTTCTTCAGTTTCCTAACTTGCGTTTGGACGGCTGCCTTCGCTTTAGCATGGGCTTCTCTTTTCACCTTGCAGTGGATGTTATTTTGCCAGGTGATGAAAGTTTTCCGCTTGAAGTCAATGAGTTGCTGAATCTCTGTGTCATTCTCATCATACCAGTCTTGATGTCTCCGCTTTTTGTGACCAAGGATGTTTTTGCAGGAGTTCATGATGGCAGTGGACAGTATGCCCCAGTGTGTCTCAGTATCCTCCGGGTACTGTTGGGGCAAAGCTGTGCTAAGAGCATCCTGCAGCTGTTGTTGGTAGGTGGTGTCACCCAACAAGTCGATGTTAAGCTTTGGCCGGCACTGTCCTTTCTGCACCCTTCTTTTCCGCATTAAGCGAATAGACATGATGGAGCGAATGAGGCGATGGTCAGTCCAGCAGTCGTCTGCACTGGTCATTGCTCTGGTGTTAAGGACATCGCGGTGGTCTTTGGAGCGGACAATTACATAGTCGATGAGATGCCATAGTTTGGAGCGAGGATGCATCCATGATGTTTTGAACTTGGTTTTCTGACGGAAAAGTGTGTTGGTGATGACCAGGTTGTGCTCTGAGCACTTGGTTAACAGTAGTATGCCATTGGAGTTTGTGTTTCCAACTCCTTCTCTCCCCAACGTGCCCCTCCATAGGTGGTGGTTTCGTCCCACTCTGGCATTGAAATCTCCAAGAAGGATTAACTTGTCCTCCTTGGGAACTTCAGATAGAATTTTGTCCAGGTCAGCATAGAAGGCCTCCTTTACTTCATCCTGTGCATCAAGCGTTGGTGCGTAGGCACTAATAACGGTGGCCATCTGACTACTGGCAAGCATCAGACGTATGGTCATTAGGCGCTCGTTGATGCCCACAGGGAGTTCATGGAGGTGGTTAATGAGGCAGTTCTTGATTGCGAAACCCACACCATGGATTCGTGGCTCATTTGCAGGCTTCCCTTTCCAAAAGAAAGTATATCCGCCCTTTTCCTCCTTTAGCTGCCCTTCATCAGCCAGGCGGGTCTCGGAGAGTGCTGCAATATCAATCTGGAACTTCCTTAGCTCTCTGGAGACGATAGCAGTTCTTCTTTCAGGTCGATCACTGGCTTGGTTGTCCGTGAGGGTCCGCACATTCCAGGCTCCAATACGTAATTTTTTAATTTTTTGTTTCTGACCGCGTAATGGTGGTCCCTCTGGATGCGGTATTCCAGACAGGATATTGTGAGGCAGGCTATGTTTAGGGTACCTTTTCTAACCCCTTCCCCTACTGGGGTGAGCAGAGTGGACCCTGAATAGGGCTGCTCAGTCATGGGTGCCACTGCCGAAAAGCTCTATCTGCCTCAAGTCCTTGAGCTTAGCGACTGAACTAAACACCCATCGCCTGTGTGCCAGGTTGTGGCTAGGGACTGCCGGACTTCACTGTCCTGCCCCCGTTACCACTTCCTGGGCGCCACAGGTCTTTTCTTAATGTCCAGAGTGTAGAATGGAGGGGTTCCTTTTCAGGAGGACGTCTGCGCGTGATGTCTTTTTACGTGGGGAGACTGATGCGCCTGCAGCCACCACACGGTCCTTGACAGAGAGGGGCCTGAATCCAATGGCATGGAGTCCATGACGACTGGAGACCACCCTCTGTTGCAGCCTTCATCCGCCTTCAGTGCCGTTGTGACTTACAGTGTCATCCTCCGCCACTTCCGCCGTTGGGGACTTTGTTTGGATCGCACTTTGTCTGGAACCTCCCCCGCGACCTTACCGCCATGGGTGACCCTACCAGGAGCAAAAATAAGCTCCCGACGGCATCGCTCTTAGGTTCATTGGAACACGCAAGGTTCTCCACCACGGCAAGGTGGCGATCCATGGAGAACTCACACACACACACACACACACACACACACACACACACTGTGCGCAGTCAGATGCATACACACAGTCTTTATTACACACACACACACACACACACACTGTGCGCAGTCAGATGCATACACACAGTCTTTATTACACACACACACAGCACTGTGCGCAGTCAGATGCATACACACAGTCTTTATTACACACACACACACACACACTGTGCGCAGTCAGATGCATACACACAGTCTTTATTACACACACACACAGCACTGTGCGCAGTCAGATGCATACACACCGTCTTTATTACACACACACACACACACACACACACACACTGTGCGCAGTCAGATGCATACACACAGTCTTTATTACACACACACACACACACACACACACACACTGTGCGCAGTCAGATGCATACACACAGTCTTTATTACACACACACACACACACACACTGTGCGCAGTCAGATGCATACACACAGTCTTTATTACACACACACACAGCACTGTGCGCAGTCAGATGCATACACACAGTCTTTATTACACACACACACACACACACTGTGCGCAGTCAGATGCATACACACAGTCTTTATTACACACACACACAGCACTGTGCGCAGTCAGATGCATACACACCGTCTTTATTACACACACACACACACACACACACACTGTGCGCAGTCAGATGCATACACACAGTCTTTATTACACACACACACACACACACACACACACACACACACACTGTGCGCAGTCAGATGCATACACACAGTCTTTATTACACACACACACAGCACTGTGCGCAGTCAGATGCATACACACAGTCTTTATTACACACACACACACACACACTGTGCGCAGTCAGATGCATACACACAGTCTTTATTACACACACACACAGCACTGTGCGCAGTCAGATGCATACACACCGTCTTTATTACACACACACACACACACACACACACTGTGCGCAGTCAGATGCATACACACAGTCTTTATTACACACACACACACACACACACACACACACTGTGCGCAGTCAGATGCATACACACAGTCTTTATTACACACACACACACACACACACACACTGTGCGCAGTCAGATGCATACACACAGTCTTTATTACACACACACACAGCACTGTGCGCAGTCAGATGCATACACACCGTCTTTATTACACACACACACACACACACACACACTGTGCGCAGTCAGATGCATACACACAGTCTTTATTACACACACACACACACACACACACACACACACTGTGCGCAGTCAGATGCATACACACAGTCTTTATTACACACACACACACACACACACTGTGCGCAGTCAGATGCATACACACAGTCTTTATTACACACACACACACAGCACTGTGCGCAGTCAGATGCATACACACAGTCTTTATTACACACACACACACACACACTGTGCGCAGTCAGATGCATACACACAGTCTTTATTACACACACACACAGCACTGTGCGCAGTCAGATGCATACACACCGTCTTTATTACACACACACACACACACACACACTGTGCGCAGTCAGATGCATACACACAGTCTTTATTACACACACACACACACACACACACACACACACACACACTGTGCGCAGTCAGATGCATACACACAGTCTTTATTACACACACACACAGCACTGTGCGCAGTCAGATGCATACACACCGTCTTTATTACACACACACACACACAGCACTGTGCGCAGTCAGATGCATACACACCGTCTTTATTACACACACACACACACACACACACACACACTGTGCGCAGTCAGATGCATACACACCGTCTTTATTACACACACACACACAGCACTGTGCGCAGTCAGATGCATACACACCGTCTTTATTACACACACACAGCACTGTGCGCAGTCAGATGCATACAAACAGTGTATGCATCTGATACAGACTTAGACTTAACTGATTCTTTTGCCTCAGAGTTCCCCTTTAACTTAGCCATTGCACGTGTCACCGCACATGCTGAGAAAACCTCCGGAAAGTCACGTTCACTTTTATCCATCCCCCCAGTTAGCAAAGGAATAGACGTCACCACTGCCGGTGGAGGAACTGTTGCCCACACCCGAGCACCAACCAGGTCGTTTCCCAGAATCACCGTCACCCCTGGGATCGGCAGCGCTGGGCGCACAGCAAGCTTCGCTTCCCCCTGGAATAATTCACATTTGAGCAAAACGTTATGCAAGGGAACCCACAGAATATTCATATCTATGCCACGGATAGGCACCTTGTCACCCGTGTCAGAATCCTGAGTTAAAGGGAGTACACCAGCCTGAATAAATGAGTCAAAAGCACCTGTGTCCCTCAAAATAGTTACTGGCACTTCTTTTCCATTTTGCAGCAAAGCCACAGAGCCTTTCATGATGAACGGGCGGTAAGATTCCAGTGCTGCAACTGACGTGTCCCTATTTGGGCCGCAATTTGGTGTAGCACAAGTGGACACCGGACGTGGAGCGGCTGCGCCAGCCCCTTTTGGTTGCGAATGTCCTGCAAAATTATGAGTCCTGGGGTTTCCATTCAACCTAAAACATTCAGACTTCCAATGGCCCCGTTTATGACAGTAATTGCACACCTTGTTGTCTGGCTCACGCAAATTACCACTGCCATTAGAATTACTTTTAGCTTCAGCAGGAAAAGGTTTATCAGATCGGCCGAGAGACTCACTAGCAGTGTTGCCACCCCCGCTTTAAACTCTCCACGGTGCGTCAAGACAAAATCATCAGCGAGCGCCGCTGCGTCTGTTGCGTTGCGCGCTTTCTGCTCGTTGATGTACGTCGCCACTCGAGGTGGAACGGAGTTTTTGAACTGCTCCAAGATCATTAGATCACATAGCTCGTCGAAATCGGTTACTTCCGAGGCATTATACCAGCGCGTAAAACTGGTAGTCAGGTCACGTGCGAATTCTAGATGACTCTGTTTGTCATGTTTCTTCCTGAACCTAAAACGCTGGCGATATGCCTCGGGGACGAGCTCAAACGACTTCAGAACCGAGTATAATTCTGGCTGTCAGCCACGCTCATCGCCGAATAAACCTCCTGCGCCCTGCCAGTCAAAACGCACTGCAACAACAATGTGCGCGCAGAGTCAGGCCAATTACGCACTTCAGCCATACGCTCGAACATGGCAAAAAATGCCTCTGGATCACGTTCATTAAATTTTGGGACCAAACGTAAATTCCCACTTACATCGAAACCCCCTGCGGACTCAGCAGGTCCTGTGGTGGACACTTGTGCAACAGCTGGAATTTTACCGTCCCTTATCAGGTCTAGCCTGTTTTGCTCTACTTGCCATTTCACCTGTTCAGCATCATGTTTCATTTTTTCGATTGTATATTTCGCCTCAGCGGCGTCGGCCATCATTTTAGCCTGCAACAACATCAACTCTTTCTGCTGTGACATCATCCCGGACGAGCCCCCATTTGTTAGATACCTGGCCTAGGGGAGCCAAGTACACAACAAAAGATACAGGGGAGACACAGTACTCAAAAGAAATATTAATTTATTTAAGTCATCAAAATAAGGATTAAGTTAAATCATACCCAAATCAAAGGTCAAACAGATGAGGTGTGGAAATCAGTAGTCCGTAGTGTAGTGCGAGTATGCATGAGTGAGATGTGTGTGCGTGTTGTATGTATTAACTCAAATGCTGAAAAGGTGCATGGTGGGAGAAGGGCAGAGGAGAACTGAATACTACAGAGCTGAGGAAGGGACTGGGGAGACAGGCTTATATACAGGGCGTCGGCACCGGGCCCAGGTGCCGCCGCTTGACTGATTGTCATGTCACAGCTCTGCTCCCCAATCCACTGCAAGAGGAGGAGAACAGAAATTAGAATAAACTAAGTAAAGAACTATAAATGACTAACCAAAGTGAATAACAACTATAATATATAAAGTACACCAGACCACATAATATAACATACTATACACCCTAATATATAGTACCATACAATATACCCAGGGGGCCGTCACAATTACACACACACACACACACACACACACACACACACTGTGCGCAGTCAGATGCATACACACAGTCTTTATTACACACACACACACACTGTGCGCAGTCAGATGCATACACACAGTCTTTATTACACACACACACACACAGCACTGTGCGCAGTCAGATGCATACACACCGTCTTTATTACACACACACACACACACACTGTGCGCAGTCAGATGCATACACACCGTCTTTATTACACACACACACACACACACACACTGTGCGCAGTCAGATGCATACACACAGTCTTTATTACACACACACTAGGGCTGCATCCACGTTCAATCCATAAGCACGGGAGTTGAAAACCCTTTTGGTCCGCGAGCCGGCCCATTTTGCTCCAGGAGCCTAATCCTTTACCATTTAGAATCTGTAGTCCTGATCCTTTACCATTTAGATTCTGTAGTCCTGATCCTTTACCATTTAGATTCTGTAGTCCTGATCCTTTACCATTTAGATTCTGTAGTCCTGATCCTTTACCATTTAGAATCTGTAGTCCTAATCCTTTACCATTTAGATTCTGTAGTCCTGATCCTTTACCATTTAGAATCTGTAGTCTTAATCCTTTACCATTTAGAATCTGTAGTCCTAATCCTTTACCATTTAGAATCTGTAGTCCTAATCCTTTACCATTTAGATTCTGTAGTCCTAACCCTTTACCATTTAGAATCTGTAGTCCTAATCCTTTACCATTTAGAATCTGTAGTCCTAATCCTTTACCATTTAGAATCTGTAGTCCTAATCCTTTACCATTTAGAATCTGTAGTCCTAATCCTTTTCCATTTAGATTCTGTCTCGTCATAGTATGGGCCATCGCATATCGCAGACCTATCGCTCCCCCTGGCAGACCTATCGCTCCCCCTGGCAGACCTATCGCTCCCCCTGGCAGACCTATCGCTCCCCCTGGCAGACCTATCGCTCCCCCTGGCAGCCTGCAGCCGAGTGCGAGAGAGATTTACCGTAAATGCCCTAGTTAAAGGGGAAAACGATTTTCTTTTTTTGACATTCGTCCAAATCCAAAAATCGCGATTTCGATTACAATTATATTAATCGTGCAGCCCTAATATGTATCTATATGTATATATTCCATTGTCTTCATCTATATGTATATATTCTATTGTCTTCATCTATATGTATATATTATATTGTCTTCATCTGTATATATTATATTGTCTTCATCTATATGTATCTATATGTATATATTCTATTGTCTTCATCTATATGTATATATTATATTGTCTTCATCTATATGTATGATCTATATGTATATATTCTATTGTCTTCATCTATATGTATTATATTGTCTTCATCTCCACAGAGAGACATTCAGAAACACACCTGGACAGAAGACATTCAGAAACACACCTGGACAGAAGACATTCAGTCGAACCACACCTGGACACAGTAAGACTGGACACATTTTACACCAACATTTTATTTCAATGAATGAAATGTTTAAATAGCAGCAGACTCATCAGATTAAATATACTCGTTGTATTCCTGTCTCATTGTCCAAATACAAATACTGATGATAAACACATACATTTAGACTAAAAAAACCATCCAATGTTTTTTATTTTAGCCAATTCTCTCCTTTTTTCTTTTACAAATTCAGATTTTCTGGAGGATATATACATAGTTCTAATGCTATGGATTGTTCAATGTAAAGTTGTAAATGAAGCATAATGTTTAACATGTATTAATTGTCTCCTCATATCAGATGTCCGTCTGCCGGAGTATTTAAAGGTCTATAGGGTCACTTTGGACGGTCTTGAACATGTGGCATACGTCACTGAAGAGCCCTCCTCCCTCTCCGACATCTACACAGACCTCCACCTATCAGCGGGAGGGAGTGAAGGGGTTAATCAGCAACATGAGGTGTGGCAGCTTGAGACCGCCTCCAGCATGAAGACCCTCTATGACGTCATAATCAAGTGCCGTTCCATCTTTAAGACCCTCCTCCCTGGCAGAGACACACCCAGCAGCAGAGTTCTGACCAATGGCATCGCTGGCATCGGGAAGACATTCTCCGTGCGTAAGTTCGCTCTGGACTGGGCGAGAGGTTTGGAGAACCAAGACATCAATCTCCTGGTTCTCTTCGCATTCCGGGAGCTGAACTTGGTCCGAGATCAGCAGCACAGTCTTCTCTCACTGATCCATGTTTTCCATCCAACGTTAGAGAAGGTCACAGCAGAGGAGCTCGCTGCCTGGAAAGTTGGCTTCATCTTCGATGGTCTCGATGAAAGCAGGTTTCCGCTGAAATTCCAGAACATCGACGTCGATTCTGACGACTTCGACAACAATGACGTCATCTCTGATGTCACGGTGACATCATCGGTGGGCCTGCTGTTGACGAACCTCATCAAGAGGAATCTGCTCCCCTCGGCTCTCCTCTGGATAACCACCAGACCTGCAGCAGCCAATCAGATCCCTCCTGAATGCGTTGACATGGTGACAGAAATACGAGGGTTCACAGACCCCCAGAAGGAGGAGTTCTTCAGGAAGATGTTCAGTGATGATGAGGAGCTGGCCAGCACCATCATCTCACACGTGAAGACATCAAAGAGCATCCACATCATGTGTCACATCCCAGTCTTCTGTTGGATGACCGCTACCGTTGTGGAGGACCTGGTGAAGACAGGCAAGAGAGGACAGATGCCCAAGAACCTGACCGGGATGTTCAGCCTCTTCATATCGCTCATGATAAAAAAGATGAAGACGAAGTATGGCGAGACTGACAGGGATGTTCTTCTGCAGCTGTGCCTGCTGGCGTTTGTACATCTGGAGAAAGGCAGCCTCATGTTCTACCAAGAAGACCTGGAAGAGTGTGGTCTCGATGTGAACCACGCCGCGCTGTACTCGGGAGTGTGCACAGAGATCTTCAAAGAAGAGACCGTTCAATCTCAGAGAAAGATCTACAGCTTTGTTCATCTGAGCATCCAGGAGTTCCTGGCTGCAGTCTACCTGATGCACTGTTTCACACAGAAGAACATGAAGGTACTGAAGACATCCCTGGGAGGAGGAGGAGGAGGAGGAGGAGGAGGAGGAGGAGGAGGAGGAGGAGACGACGTCTTCCTGCAGAGAGCCATCGCAGAATCCCTGATGAGTATGGAAGGAGGAGGAGGAGGAGGAGGAGGAGGAGGAGGAGGAGAAGACGAAGACGACGTCTTCCTGCAGAGAGCCATTGAAGAATCCCTGAAGAGTATGGGAGGAGGAGGAGGAGGAGGAGGAGGAGGAGAAGAAGAAGACACACAGAAGAACATGAAGGTACTGAAGACATTCCTGGGAGATGATGTCAGTTCCTTGGAGGTCTTCCTGCAGAGAGCCAGCGAAAAAGCCCTGAAGAGTAAGAACGGCCACCTGGACCCCTTTGTCCGCTTCCTTCATGGCCTCTCGCTGGAGTCCAACCAGAGTCTGTTAGGAGGCCTGCTGGGTCACACAGAGAACAGTCCAGAGAGCATCCAGAGAGTCATCAACAACCTGAAGAAGATGGAAATGAAAGATCAGAGTCTCTCTCCTGACAGATTCATCAACATCTTCCACTGTCTGATGGAGATGAACGACCTCTCAGTACATCAGGAGATCCAACAGTACCTGAAGTCAGCGGACAGATCAAAGACAGAACTGTCTCAGAGCCAGTGTTCAGCTCTGGCCTATATGCTGCTGACGTCAGAGGAGGTTCTGGAGGAGTTGGACCTGCACCAATACAATACCAACATACCAACAGGAGCATGGGGGGGGGGAGCCAGACTACTCCCAGCTGTGAGGAACAGCAGAAAGGCTCGGTTAGTAGTCATGTGGATAGAAAACCTGTTAGAATCAATCTACCATCACACCTAATTACTATAATAATAATCGGGTCTCTCTGTGTGTGTGTGTGTGTGTGTGTGTGTGTGTGTGTGTGTGTGTGTGTGTGTGTTGCCTAAATGGAACTGACTGACACTCACAGAGAACAAAGAAAAAAAAAAGAGAACATTCATAGATCAATCAATGTAGTATTAAACCATTTTGGGGCGGGAAACCCCTTTTGGTGTTAGCATTATGTTATGCTTTAGCTATTGAAAAATAGCAGATCTACAAGCTCATAGCGCGCCACCAAGTGGCGCGCTATGAGCTTGTAGGTCTGCTATTTTAATCGAAGAACGACTGACATAGAAACATAGCTTTTTCAGAAAACTGTCAGGATGTAGAAGACATTTTTAGAATCTGATCTCAGGTCAGAATGGGTTAATACAGATTATCTGTCTTTCACTTTGATGTTTTCTGGTTCCCTGTTCTTATATGACCTGTTCTTATATGACCTGTCAATATCTGACCAACTGGACTGTTCTTATATGACCTGTCAATATCTGACCAACTAGACTGTTCTTATATGACCTGTCAATATCTGACCATCACTGTTCTTATATGACCTGTCAATATCTGACCATCCTAGACTGTTCTTATATGACCTGTCAATATCTGACCAACTAGACTGTTCTTATATGACCTGTCAATATCTGACCAACTTTACTGTTCTTATATGACCTGTCAATATCTGACCAACTTTACTGTTCTTATATGACCTGTCAATATCTGACCAACTAGACTGTTCTTATATGACCTGTCAATATCTGACCAACTAGACTGTTCTTATATGACCTGTCAATATCTGACCAACTAGACTGTTCTTAAATGACCTGTCAATATCTGACCAACTAGACTGTTCTTATATGACCTGTCAATATCTGACCAACTAGACTGTTCTTATATGACCTGTCAATATCTGACCAACTAGACTGTTCTTATATGACCTGTCAATATCTGACCAACTAGACTGTTCTTAAATGACCTGTCAATATCTGACCAACTAGACTGTTCTTATATGACCTGTCAATATCTGACCAACTAGACTGTTCTTATATGACCTGTCAATATCTGACCAACTAGACATTGGTACATTTATATTACACTTTATAGTTCATTTCATTGAACATGAATTTGATCTAATCTGTGTTGATGATCACTGATTTTTCATCATCTACATTTACAGACTTGTTGGCTGTCTACTCCAAAAGGCAGAATATGAGATTGTGGCTTCAGCTCTCAGCTCTAATCCTTCACATCTGAGAGAATTGGACATCAGTTATAATGAGATAGAGGATCCATCCATGGACCTGCTCTCTGCTGCATTGAAGAGTCCAAACTGTCATCTGGAGATACTGAGGTCACATTATTATTAATAGTTCTGTTTTATTATTTATAGTTTGATTCTTAATAATAAGAGTGTTAATAAAGTTGACATCATGGTATCCCACTGATTAGAATAATAATATGGTCAGAGTTTGTGTTGTCTAGTTCACACTCTCACATCACAATGCTACGGTACAGTAACTACAATATGTGATCCATCATGGCTGCTAGGGGATTATCATTATCAATGCTACGGTACAGTAACTACAACATGTGATCCATCATGGCTGCTAGGGGATTATCATTATCAATGCTACGGTACAGTAACTACAATATGTGATCCATCATGGCTACTAGGGGATTATCATTATCAATGCTACGGTACAGTAACTACAATATGTGATCCATCATGGCTGCTAGGGGATCATCATTATCAATGCTACGGTACAGTAACTACAATATGTGATCCATCATGGCTACTAGGGGATTATCATTATGTGAACTAATGGGGTACAGTGATTACAGTATGTACAGTAGTCATGTTGACACACACACACACACACACACACACACACACACACACACACACACACACACACACACACACAATTCCTATGTTGGAAGATTAAGATTATGATGATTTACTTCACATTATCCCTGCCTTCTCTTTCCATCTCTTGGGGTCTTTACTCCAAAACTGTGATATTCAGTCCAGATATTTCATGTGTAATTACAGACTTGCTGGCTGTACCTTCACACAGACAGGATTTGAAGTTCTGCTCTCAGCTCTCAGCTCTAATCTTCTCCATCTGAAAGAATTGGACCTCAGTTTCATCTGCCTGCAGGAATCACAACTGCTCCAGCTCTCTGCGTTACTGAAGAGTCCACAGTGTGGACTGCAGATCCTGGGGTAAAGAATGTGTGTTCTCTCTGTGTGGATCTCTACTTGAACATCAATACAGCACTTTGTTAAATGTGTATTTCTCTGCAGGTTGTCAGGCTGTGGAGTCACAGAGGAAGGCTGTTCTTCTCTGGCTTCAGCTGTGACCTCCAACCCCTCCTCCCAGCTGAAACAGCTGGACTTGAACTTCAGCCACTTAGGAGACTCTGCTCTGAAGAAGCTGTCTGCTGCCCTGGAGACTGTCAAGTGAGTAGACTTGTGTAGAGCGGCCGTCAAAGGTTCCAGGTTAAATTCCCGGCTCCTCCTGGCTGCTACATGTCAAAGTGTCCTTGAGCAAGACTCTCTGAACCCCTAACAGCTCCCGATGAGCATGCATGTTTTCCTCTGCCATCGGTGGGTGAATGTGAACTACATTGTAATGTAAAGCGCTTTATAAATGCAGTTTCCCATATTATCATATCATATTACCATATGATCCATGGTTCATTCTAGCAGAGATTTAATATACAGTAGATAGTGTCTATGTTCCATGGTTCTATAACATAGATTAATATACAGTAGATAGTGTCTATGTTCCATGGTTCTAGAGAGAGAGCATTTTGTTCCTCAATCTAATCCAAATCTGAGAGATACGTGTTAATCACATGACCACAGAGATATGGTACCAATGTGTGTGATGTTTGGACAGTCTTAATCACATGACCACAGAGATATGGTACCAATGTGTGTGATGTTTGGACAGAGTCTTAATCACATGACCACAGAGATATGGTACCAATGTGTCTGATGTTTGGACAGAGTCTTAATCACATGACCACAGAGATATGGTACCAATGTGTGTGATGTTTGGACAGAGTCTGTGGGAGAATGATGACAAAATGTGTTTAGTAAATATTTGGTGGGACTAAAACAGACCGATGTGAGACATTAAGCAGCAGGTTTTGACTTGATTCATTGTTGTTCTACTTCCTACAGTGTGAATCATGGAGGAGAACACTGGACTAAACCTCAACTCCTTACAACACGTGAGTCTGTCTGTCTGTCTGTCTGTCTGTCTGTCTGTCTGTCTGTCTGTCTGTCTGTCCAGGGGGTCTGTGGATGGTTCCAGGGGGTCCGTGGGGGGTTCCAGGGGGTCCGTGGACGGTTCCAGGGGGTCCGTGGACGGTTCCAGGGGGTCCGTGGACGGTTCCAGGGGTCCGTGGGGGGTTCCAGGGGGTCTGTGGGGGGTTCCACGGGGTCTGTGGACGGTTCCAGGGGGTCTGTGGGGGGTTCCAGGGGGTCCGTGGACGGTTCCAGGGGGTCCGTGGACGGTTCCAGGGGTCTGTGGACGGTTCCAGGGGGTCTGTGGACGGTTCCAGGGGGTCCGTGGACGGTTCCAGGGGTCTGTGGACGGTTCCAGGGGGTCTGTGGAGGGTTCCAGGGGGTCTGTGGGGGGTTCCAGGGGTCCGTGGGGGGTTCCAGGGGGTCTGTGGGGGGTTCCAGGGGTCCGTGGGGGGTTCCAGGGGGTCTGTGGGGGGTTCCAGGGGTCCGTGGACGGTTCCAGGGGTCTGTGGACGGTTCCAGGGGGTCTGTGGAGGGTTCCAGGGGTCTGTGGACGGTTCCAGGGGTCCGTGGGGGGTTCCAGGGGGTCTGTGGGGGGTTCCAGGGGGTCCGTGGGGGGTTCCAGGGGGTCTGTGGGGGGTTCCAGGGGGTCCGTGGACGGTTCCAGGGGGTCTGTGGAGGGTTCTAGGGGGTCTGTGGGTGGTTCCAGGGGGTCTGTGGGGGGTTCCAGGGGTCCGTGGGGGGTTCCAGGGGGTCTGTGGGGGGTTCCAGGGGTCCGTGGACGGTTCCAGGGGTCTGTGGACGGTTCCAGGGGGTCTGTGGAGGGTTCCAGGGGTCTGTGGAGGGTTCTAGGGGGTCTGTGGGGGGTTCCAGGGGGTCTGTGGGGGGTTCCAGGGGTCCGTGGGGGGTTCCAGGGGGTCTGTGGGGGGTTCCAGGGGTCCGTGGACGGTTCCAGGGGTCTGTGGACGGTTCCAGGGGGTCTGTGGAGGGTTCCAGGGGTCTGTGGACGGTTCCAGGGGTCCGTGGGGGGTTCCAGGGGGTCTGTGGGGGGTTCCAGGGGGTCCGTGGGGGGTTCCAGGGGGTCTGTGGGGGGTTCCAGGGGGTCCGTGGACGGTTCCAGGGGGTCTGTGGAGGGTTCTAGGGGGTCTGTGGGGGGTTCCAGGGGGTCCTTGGGGGGTTCCAGGGGTCCGTGGGGGGTTCCAGGGGGTCTGTGGAGGGTTCCAGGGGTGGAGGGTTCCAGGGGGTCTGTGGGGGGTTCCAGGGGGTCTGTGGGGGGTTCCAGGGGGTCTGTGGGGGGTTCCAGGGGGTCTGTGGGGGGTTCCAGGGGGTCCGTGGACGGTTCCAGGGGGTCTGTGGAGGGTTCCAGGGGGTCCTTGGGGGGTTCCAGGGGTCCGTGGGGGGTTCCAGGGGGTCTGTGGACGGTTCCAGGGGTCTGTGGACGGTTCCAGGGGTCTGTGGACGGTTCCAGGGGGTCCTTGGGGGGTTCCAGGAGGGTCGTGGGTCGTTCTTCGATTTTTCAAAAATAGCAGACCTACAAGCTCATAGCGCGCCACTCGGTGGCGCGCTATGAGCTTGTAGATCTGCTATTTTTCAATGGCTAAAGCATAACATGATGCTAACACCAAAAGGGGTTCCCGCCCAAAATGGGTTAAACACTTTATCCATATATTATACGTTGGCTATTTAAAAATAGCAGATCTACAAGCTCACAGCGCATCACTGCGTGCCACGCTTTGAGCTTGTACATCTGATACTGTGTGTGTGTGTGTGTCCTTGGAGGGTTCCAGGGGGTCCTTGGGTTAGGGTTAGGGTTCCAGGGGTCCGTGGAGGGTTCCAGGGGGTCCGTGGAGGGTTCCAGGGGTCCGTGGGGGGTTCCAGGGGGTCCTTGGGTTAGGGTTAGGGTTCCAGGGGTCTGTGGAGGGTTCCAGGGGGTCCTTGGGGGGTTCCAGGGGGTCCGTGGGGGGTTCCAGGGGTCCGTGGAGGGTTCCAGGGGTCCGTGGAGGGTTCCAGGGGGTCCTTGGGGGGTTCCAGGGGTCCGTGGGGGGTTCCAGGGGTCTGTGGAGGGTTCCATGGTCCGTGGGTCGTGGGTCGTTCTTCGATTTTTCAAAAATAGCAGACCTACAAGCTCATAGCTATGAGCTTGTAGATCTGCTATTTTTCAATGGCTAAAGCAAACATGATGCTAACACCAAAAGGGGTTCCCGCCCAAAAATGGGTTAAACACTTCATCCATATTTTATACGTTGGCTATTTAAGTGTGTGCGTGCGTGCGTGCGTGCGTGCGTGCGTGCGTGCGTGCGTGCGTGCGTGCGTGTGTGGTCGTGCTCCGTGCACGTATCATTCAGTGAAGGATGTATTTAATGTGTACTGTGTTGTTTTCTCATCAGATTTCCAGCGTCTCACTCTGGACACAAACACAGCACACTGTGTCCTCTCTCTGTCTGAGAACTACAGGAAGGTGACCCGTCAGGATGGTCAGAGTCATTCATATCCTGACCATCCTGACAGGTTTGATAGAAAGCCTCAGGTCCTGAGTTCAGAGAGTCTAGATGAACGCTGCTACAGTGAGGTACAGTTCAGTGGAGTGGTTGGGATAGGAGTGACTGACGGAGACATCAGTAGGAAAGGAGCCGGTCTGGACTGTCAGCTTGGAGAGAATGAACGGTCCTGGAGGCTGTACTGTGCTGATGGTCAGCATGGTGACTTTTACTCTGTCAGACACAATAGTAAGCTGACATACCTTCCTATCCGTCCCTCTGGCTCCAACAGAGTAGCCATATATCTGGACCGTACCGCTGGGACTCTGTCCTTCTACAGAGTGTTAGAGGACACTCTGACTCACCTGTACACCGCCCAGACCACCTTCACTCAACCGCTCTACGCTGGGTTCTATGTTAGCACTGACTCCTCTGTGTCTCTGTGTGAGGACAGACAGGCTGTGAGGACAGACAGACAGGCTGTGAGGACAGACAGACAGGCTGTGAGGACAGACAGACAGGCTGTGAGGACAGACAGACAGTGTGTTGTATTATAATGTAATAATCAGGACCAGGTGTGGTGGGGGGGGTGTTTACATAATCAATATGTTTTGGTTTCCATGGAATCACTGTTGGGGTCATCTGAGGTCACCGTTAGGATCATCTGGGGTCACCGTTAGGGTCATCTGGGGTCGCCGTTAGGGTCATCTGGGGTCACCGTTAGGGTCATCTGGGGTCACCTTTAGGGTCATCTGGGGTCACCGTTAGGGTGATCTGAGGTCACGGTTAGGGTCATCTGGGGTCACCGTTAGGGTCATCTGGGGTCGTTGACATGTAAAAGTAGCACAGTGGTTCTCAACCTGTGGGTCGAGACCCTCTTATTTTCTTAAGATTAGTTTTTGGCTTTTATATTCTATAAAAGGAAACATGCACACACACGCGCACACACACACGCACACGCACACACACACATCCAGATGGTTCAAATGGAACCAAATGGACCGCGACGGGGCACGGCACCTCCGATAAACATCCACCCAATCCACTTCTCTCCACCTGAGTCGTGCCCTGAGAGACAAAGACTTTGAGAAGCTGTCCAGTGTGTCGCAGCGTGAGCTTGTAGAGCGGCTATTTTGTGTAAAAACAGTCATTACGACCGCATCAAGGCCCGCCAAATGTTTTATTCCAAAGACTGACTAAAACTAAAATAGAAATGTGCCCAAAACAACAATGCTGTTATCTTATATAACTATATATTTGTTGTTATATTTGAGATGTGTTGATTAAAAACATATTTACATTTCATGCTGTTGAACGCCTTCTTTGACCCTCCTATGGCCCTTCTTTGAGGGGCGCTAGTCCCTCCTATCAGCAGCTTTTCAGGGTGAGTGTGACCCTCCTATCAGCAGCTTTTCAGGGTGAGTGTGACCCTCCTATGAACAGCTGTTCAGGGTGAGTGTGACCCTCCTCTGAACAGCTGTTCAGGGTGAGTGTGACCCTCCTGTCAGCAGCTGTTCAGGGTGAGTGTGACCCTCCTCTGAACAGCTGTTCAGGGTGAGTGTGACCCTCCTATCAGCAGCTTTTCAGGGTGAGTGTGACCCTCCTATGAACAGCTGTTCAGGGTGAGTGTGACCCTCCTATCAGCAGCTTTTCAGGGTGAGTGTGACCCTCCTATGAGCAGCTTTTCAGGGTGAGTGTGACCCTCCTATCAGCAGCTTTTCAGGGTGAGTGTGACCCTCCTATCAGCAGCTTTTCAGGGTGAGTGTGACCCTCCTATGAGCAGCTGTTCAGGGTGAGTGTGACCCTCCTATGAACAGCTGTTCAGGGTGAGTGTGACCCTCCTATCAGCAGCTTTTCAGAGTGAGTGTGACCCTCCTATGAGCAGCTTTTCAGGGTGAGTGTGACCCTCCTATCAGCAGCTTTTCAGGGTGAGTGTGACCCTCCTATCAGCAGCTTTTCAGGGTGAGTGTGACCCTCCTATGAGCAGCTGTTCAGGGTGAGTGTGACCCTCCTATGAACAGCTGTTCAGGGTGAGTGTGACCCTCCTATCAGCAGCTTTTCAGGGTGAGTGTGACCCTCCTATCAGCAGCTGTTCAGGGTGAGTGTGACCCTCCTATGAGCAGCTGTTCAGGGTGAGTGTGACCCTCCTATGAACAGCTGTTCAGGGTGAGTGTGACCCTCCTATGAACAGCTGTTCAGGGTGAGGGTGACCCTCCTATGAACAGCTGTTCAGGGTGAGTGTGACCCTCCTATGAACAGCTGTTCAGGGTGAGTGTGACCCTCCTATGAACAGCTGTTCAGGGTGAGTGTGACCCTCCTATGAACAGCTGTTCAGGGTGAGTGTGACCCTCCTATGAGCAGCTTTTCAGGGTGAGTGTTACCCTCCTATCAGCAGCTGTTCAGGGTGAGTGTGACCCTCCTGTGAGCAGCTGTTCAGGGTGAGTGTGACCCTCCTGTGAGCAGCTGTTCAGGGTGAGTGTGACCCTCCTATGAACAGCTGTTCAGGGTGAGGGTGACCCTCCTATGAACAGCTGTTCAGGGTGAGTGTGACCCTCCTATGAACAGCTGTTCAGGGTGAGTGTGACCCTCCTATGAACAGCTGTTCAGGGTGAGTGTGACCAGAACGCAAACATTGAAGCTAAAAGTGAGGGCAGAAAGATTGAAGACGGAAACGGTGAGGACACAACATTGCGATTGGCCGGAATGACATTCCGGATGATTTGATTGGTTGAACACGGAAAGTGACGTATGATGAATGATAAGAGCGCCCCTCACTTCACACGGGTGTGATTTTTCTTTTTCCTAACCCATTTTGGCCGACCCCCCTCTGAAAACATGTTGTTCCAGGGACCCCTCAGAAGCAAAGACTTGAGTTAAAATGTTCACTCTGTAATAATATATATTCAAACATTTTCACCATTTTTCAAAAGTAGCAGATCTACAAGCTCATAGCGGTGCCGCGCTATGAGCTTGTATATGTAGATCTGCTATTTTTCAATAGCTAAAGTATAACATAATAGTTTAATGAAAGATGTTCTACTTCCAGATGACTTCCATGTGTAACCATCATACCAGGCGTTGTTACACTTTAAACTCCAGCTTCTCGCTCAAAGGTTTTCAACAACACTTTTCAGAGCAATGTTTAATTATAATAAACATAAACATTGTTCAGCTGTAAATGAACATTGCGTGTGTGTTTACGTCGTGGCTGTCATGTTGGAAACGGCAGTAAATCAAGCGGGCGCAGCTGGTGCTCCGAGGCTTTGATTAGGCATCGGTCTGTGTTACGGTTACGTAAGAACTTATTTCTTACGGTCCGTAAGAACTTAATCACACCCGTGTGAAGTGAGGGGCGCTAATGTATTAAAGTAATCAAAACTCATGTTGATTATATAGGTGATGTAAAACAAACATTACATTATCTTTATTGTTTTTTTTAATACTGTTTTTATTAGGCATTTTTGTAAGACAATTTCAGATTTAGACAATGATAATAAGTAATTCAGTTAATTAAAAATGAAAAAAATAACAGGCAATGTAAATGTTCCACATACAGTATAATAAAAAAGACATAAGTGTAAAACAAAAAAACAGTTAAACAATGACAAGTGTGAACAGACAAACAAAACAGACAACAGGACAGACACTCTTGCTCTCAAACTTCCAACACGTTGTGAATTAAGTAAGTTTAGACATTCTTTTTTAAATAATAAAAAATACTCAGTTCCTTTTCTTTCAGTTCCTTTTCTTTCTTTCCAATTTTCTATTGTGCTATCTATTGTGTTGGAGGGGTTAGCGTCAATAAAGGGTTGCCATGTCTGGTAGAACCTATCTTCACTCCCTCTCAATTCAAATTTAATCTTTTCCAATTGTAAGTAATGCATAACATCCTTCATAAGTGAAGTGTGAGTTGGAACCTGTGCTTGTTTCCAATTCAACAGTATCAGTCTGCGAGCCAGTAGAGTCACATATTTTACCATGTTATATTGGAAAGTAGACAGTTTGACCGCGGGCCCTGTGACTCCCATAATTGCTGTTAGTGGATCCGGGTCAAAAGGTCTTTCAACAATGTCTGACAGTGATTTAAATATACTTTGCCAATATGATCTTAGTTTTGTGCAATGCCAGAACATATGAGCTAGAGTGGCCGGCGACTGGCCACATCTGTCGCAGGCTGGATTCACATTTGGCATTCTCTTTATTGTTAATGGCATTTAATGTTTGTGTTTAGGGACAAGATGACGTACATTTTCCCTTCGTTGTCAAGGGTTAGGGTTAGTGGCGTTAGTACTAATGGCGTTTTTAAAACAAACACTGAACTAAAAACAAACATTAAACCTGTATGTACTCACAAACAGACCTGCTGAATTCAGCCATTGACCAATCAGAATCAAGCATTCAACCAAGCCATGTAATAAGCGATACTATAGGCCAGTGGTTCGGCACCGGCTTGTAAATCTGCTAAAGCTAAAGTATATCGTAATGCTAGTTAAAACACCAAAACCACGTAAGCCCAATTAAAAAAACTGTGAAAAAATACTATAGCCGATCTACAAATCGGCTATTTTAAATATTTATTTAAACATGTCTTTAATATTTATTTAAATATATATAGATGTTGTAGGAAACAGACACAAATGAGGCAGATTTAATCTAATTTTGGGAAATACTGATTTAACCAGCACAATCATTACTCACTCTCTGGTTACAGTAAAAATCCTCAATGTTAATTGAAATCTAACTGTACAAATGTAACCGAAAGGGGTCCATTTGGTTATATTTGTGCACTCTGATGAATTAAATAAACACTGAGGATTTTACTGTGTTAATTGCTAGAAACGTATAATCCACATATACAGGAACCCTGGCATCCCAATTCACATCACAACAGGCGAACATCCAGCTAAAAACAGTCAATCTACACTACAGGGTCTCAGATATGTGTCTAAAAACAGTCAATCTACACTACAGGGTCTCAGATATGTGTCTAAAAACAGTCAATCTACACTACAGGGTCTCAGATATGTGTCTAAAAACAGTAAATCTTTTTTTTTTTCTGTGCTGTTTGTTGTCAGGCTTGGCTACAGGTTGCAACTGCAGGCTCTCTCCACATGAGGGCAGCATAGGGACGGCTGCTTTCTGTCAAGCCTCGTCACTGTGGCTGTATGCATGCATCTTGCACTGTCTGTATCAGTGGGGTTTTAAGGCTTTTTTACCTTCAATTGTAGTTGTTGATGTAAATAAGCAAATTAGCACAAAATCCCAACCCCCATTGAGAAACATATACACCGAAACGGCAAAGAAGGTCCTGGGCTTCAAACCAAAACGGGCCAAAGAATGGATATCGGCTGACACTTGGCAGAAAATCGAAGAGAGAAAGCAGTTGAAGGCAAAGGCTCTGAACACCAAGTCCCAACGACTCCTCGAAAAAGCCAACACGTCCTATAAAAACAAGGACAGAGAGGTAAAGAGGAGTTCAAGGAGAGACAAAAGGTCTTTGTTGAACACCTGGCAAGTGAAGCTGAGAAGGCTGCAGCCTATGGAAACTTGGGCACAGTGTACAAGATAACCAAGCGTCTCTGCGGCAAATGTACAAACCAAACTGCCCATGTTATGGACAAGAATGGCAACATCTGTACAACAGAGCGTGAGCAAGCAGCCCGATGGGTTCAACACTTCCAGGAAGTACTCAACCTCCCTGAGCCAGAACAACCAGCCAACATCACAACAATATACTATATCCTGGACATCAACATCAATCCCCCTGACTCTGCTGAGATTAAATCCGCCATACAGACCCTGAAGAGTGGCAAAGCATGTGGCATTGATACCATCCATGCCGAGATGCTGAAGGCCGACATTGCTACATCAACACGAGTGCTGACGGACCTCTTCCAAAACATTTGGAATAGTGACACCATCCCTGAAGACTGGTCCAAAGGTCTTATTGTCAAAATCCCAAAGAAAGGCAACCTCAAGAACGGCGACAACTGGCGTGGAATCACACTTCTATCTATTCCAAGCAAAGTGTTCTGCAGAGTCCTTCTCAACAGGATGGAGACAGCCATTGACACCAGGCTTAGACAGGAGCAAACAGGCTTCAGGAAGGGAAGAGGATGTACAGACCAGATCTTTGCACTGCGGAACATAATAGAGCAGTGCCTAGAATGGAACACACCCCTCTACATCAATTTCGTGGACTTCAAGAAGGCTTTTGATAGTGTCCACCGAAAAACAAAATAAACAAAGAAAATTAAAATAAGACTAAGAAACTAGAGAAATAAGTTTACTAAATACGAAGTAGGACGAAAGAAAGGAAATAAACCTCTGGAAGATACTGAACTCCTATGGGATACCACCAAAGCTCATATCCATCATAAAAACATTCTATGAACATTTTGAGTGTAGTATCATCATGGGGAATAACCTCTCTGAGGCGTTTCCCGTGCAGTCCGGAGTGAGGCAGGGGTGCATCATCTCTCCTATCCTCTTCCTTGTCGCCATTGACTGGATCACCACCAACACCACAGCTGACAGACCGAGAGGCATCCAGTGGACCCTATTCTCCCAGTTGGAAGACCTTGACTTCGCTGATGATCTTGCTCTCCTATCCACAAACCACAACAACATGCAGGCTAAAAACTGACAGGCTTAGCACCTTCGCCCGACAGGTCGGACTCGGTATAAACACCTCAAAAACACAAGTGTTGTGTGTGAACTCCACCCCCACACAACCCATCCTTGTCGATGAAAAACCACTCGAGTTTGTGGACGATTTCACCTATCTGGGCAGCCTTATCAGTAAGGACAGTGGGGCATCAAAAGACATCAGAGCAAGGCTGGGAAAGGCTCAGGGTGCCTTCTCCCAACTCCGATCCATCTGGAAATCCAAAAAATATAGCCTCAAAACGAAGATGCTCATATACAACAGCAATGTCAAGTCTGTTCTGCTGTATGGATCTGAGAGCTGGAGAGTGGTCAAGACAGACACAAGGAAAATGGAAGTGTTCCACAACAGATGCCTAAGACGTATATGTCAGATCTTTTGGCCAAATAAAATATCCAACAATGAACTGTACAAACAAACAGGGAGCCGGAGCATTACCAAGGACATTACACACAGACGACTGAGATGGCTAGGGCATGTACTGAGAATGGAGCAGGACTGCATCACAAAGGTGGCTTTAAGATGGACACCACCAGGAAAAAGAAAACCTGGGAGGCCCAAGACCACCTGGCGCAGAACTGTAACGCAGGAGCTGGAACAGATGAACCTGTCCTGGGGAGAGGCGCAACATGCTGCCAGGGATCGAATGAAATGGAGAGCGCTCATTGAAGCCTTATGTCCCATTGGGGACGAAGAGGAGTAAGTAAGTAAGTAAGCTCTTTGCGAAAAATACTTTTAGAAACAACTTTTCAGTGAGATAAGCCGTGAGGTTTGGTCAGTTGTTATAGTGGCATCCATGGCATGCTCTCTGGAATCTGCGTCTCTTTGCAAATATATAAGCTTTAGTCGAACTAAAGGAGCATCGATAAACCGGCAATTATGTTCAGCTTTTACTTCATCATGAAGTTGTAGTAGAGTACAACAAATGTATTGAAAGTATTTAAAACCTCTGCATGGGTCACTGTGGCTGTATGCATGCATCTTGCACTGTCTGTATCAGTGGGGTTTTAAGGCTTTTTTACCTTCAATTGTAGTTGTTACGTCCCCACCAAAGAGGTCCAGGTGTTATTTTGTGCATTATTGGCTATTTCACCTACCATAAGCCCTCAATGAATTGCATTGAATTGCATTGAATTGAATGGGGCTATGGGGTGTTAATTCGCTTATATCCATCGCTCAAAAACCAATAGTATTCCAAGCAGCACACTTTACTACTTATTTCGATGTAAATAAGCAAATTAGCACAAAATCCCAACCCCCATTGAGAGCTTATGGTAGAGGAAATAGCCAATAATGCACTTTTGCACAAAATAACACCTGGACCTCTTTGGTGGGGACGGAACAACTACAAATAAAGGTAAGAAAGCCTTCTAGTGTGGAATTCTCCTTTAATAACCAGTCAAGGCAAGAGTAAGAAGAACAAATGCTCATTTACAACTGCAGCCTGGCAGAAAAGGCAAGGCATCTTGAGGGAGAGGGGAAAGCTTAGGCGCCAAAATAATTAAATAACCATGTCAAAACAATACTGCAACTCATTATAAAACAACACGTGTGGTATTTAAAAACCTAAAGGCGCTTTACTGTCCCAGAACCTCTGGTATTAATTCTTGACCTCCCCTCCCTCATCTATTAAAGAACTATATCTTATGACCCTGGTCCCCTATAAAGCCACGTTGCAGAAATCCTTGCTCAGGGTGGAGGGACAACGGCTGGTCTCTGCATGAAAACTATAGTCTTGAGAGACCAGTGTTGTTTTCGTTGACTAACACTATGACGAAAAATGTTCGTCGACTACCTTTTTTCACTGACAAAAACGACATAAAAACCAAGCCATGATGACTAAAACTATGACTAAATAAACTAAAATGTCAGGAAGGGACTAGTGGACAAGAGATATTTAAGTCATTTTACACTTATTTTCAGCAAGTGTAAATACAGTCATTACGACGGCATCAACGCCCACCAACATACATTTTAGACGACTAATTCAACTGTAGATTTAGTCGACTAAAATATTATAACATTCCAGGTGACTAAAATATGACTAAAACTAAATGAAAACTATTCAAGTGACTAAAACTAAAATAGAAATTTGCTGCCAAAACAACAGAGACAACTTGTTGTGATTCGGTGACTATAATAACTATAATAAACAATAATAATTTAATTGAATTATTAAAAAAAAAAAAAACTTGAACTTCCAACCAGCTCAACCACATCAAGCTCCCTCCCCCCCGTTAATATACTCTTGCCAGATTATCCCTTGGGGTTAGTTCATGTCAAATACCAATCGTTCCATTTCATTGTGATCACAGAGTGATGATTAGCGCTGACATATCATTGAGCCTGCAGGTTGACTTATCTTAAACGTTCTTCCGGGTTCCTTAGTAGAATGATTGAACGGAATGCATGAGTGCATGCGACATGCAGTGCCAAATGCTTTGCGGGTTTGTACTCAAAACAAAGACAACAAAGACTCATGCATTTCAATTGTTTTTCCCATGGCAACGGCAACTTGGCAGCAATGTTACAATGTTGTGAAATCCAAGACAAAATGCAGCACCACATTGCGCAAATCTGACGCATGAGAGAAGTGAGGCCATGGCCTTCAATGCACTTGTTTTTATGAAGGGTTGACATGGATACAATGAGTATGTTTCAACCGATGGCCATCACATCACATTGCTATGGATTCATTAGTCCACTCTTTAACACATTATTTATTTATGTTTGCGTTATATTGTATTGTGTAAATTAATCTAATTGGTCTTTTGAATAGAAACCCTGGGATGCTGAGCATAGCTGTTGTTATGATTAACTGTATTCTACGTATTGGACCCTCGTCTGGTTCTGGTGGGTGACGACCCGGTTGGCATTTCCATGGTTCGGCGGCGGACAGACAGACAGGCCGGCCCGGGAGAAGATTAACATGACACGAGACTTGGTCACATCAAAACGTTCACAAGGTTTATTCCACTTACAGCAGCATATATATCTTGGATACTTCATGTCCTAATGACGTCACAGGCTAGACATCACAATCCCTGCCTGCCAGCAGCGGCCTTCAGCGTGCCCTAACACAGCTCCACTCTTATGTTACCATTCAGGCAGGCAGTACACCATACATACAAGTACATTGCACGTATCAGTACCGAGTAACCGAACACAGTACCAAGTATCAGAACACTATAATACAACAGCTGTGACAAACAGAATGCACCATGTGTTGAAGGTGTGTGTGGAGTAGGCTATAGCAGAAAGAAGAAGGGTGTCTATATATAGCCTCTTGCCTGAAATAATAATTAAATCTTTTAAGGATCCAACTAACACATAATTTCTTTCAATCGTTAAATGGGTAACTTGTTAGAATTAACAAGTAATACAACATTTTTAAGTGGTGCAAATCACTTCCTTCAGTGACTATATGTGTGTGGGTAGCTGGCTGCCTGGGTATGTCTGTTTGAGCACGAAAACAGTAATGTTGTTTTTCACCACCTGTGTGCAACCTAACCCACACACAAACACACACGCACATTAACTGTATATAGATGGTGATTTCAGGTGTGCCAGTACAGTACAGTACAGTGACAGTACAGTAGAGGGACCCCCACACGGTATAACTCTGCAGTTCTCCAAGGGTTCCTCCAGTAATAACATACTTAGACATAGAAATAATAATAAAAGCATTTTTTTTTTTACTTTGCAGATGTTCCAGGGCTTCTAAATATAACCACTTTAACCTCTTAACCCATTTAAGCCTGACTTTAAAAAAAATCTAAATCCTCCAGTTTTCTGAAATAAATATTTTCACGATTTTTCAAAAAGTGGCGCGCTATATGAGCTTGTAGATCTGCTATTTTTCAATAGCTAAATTATAACATAATGTTTAAAACACCAACAGGGGCTCCCGCCCAAAATGGGTTAAACCCCATGGGTCCAGGGGGAAAACCAGCAACATCGGAGTTGGAACCGGAGACCGATTGGGTCTCCATTGACCCCGATGAGCGCTGTTCAGAGGTGCACAGCGGGGGCTCAAGAGGTCCATTTAGGCCCGACGTCGAAATAAATAAAAAAGTCCAATGTCAAAATCCTGACAATTTTCTGAAAAACCTTGTTTCTGTATCAGTGGTGCTCCGTATTTCATGTCAAGGACCCCACAAATTATATGCCCCCCCCCCCCCCCCCCATCTGAAAATATGTTGTTCCAGGGACCTCCCCCAGAAGCAAAGATTTGAGTTAAAATGTTCACTGTAATAATATATATTCAATGGTTTGAGGCACATTTCCACGATTTAAAAAAAATAGCAGACCCACACTCACAGTGCCGCGCCATATATGAGCTTGTAGATCTGCTGTTTTTCAATAGCTAAACTATAACATAATGCTTTAAAGGTAACACCAAAAGGCAGATCAAGAGCTCACCTCCAAAACTGGATACTCACACAGATTCCAAGATATCTACAGTATATGGAAGAAAAGTCCAAATGACGGCAGTTTTACAAGATTTTATTGAAATAGGCTAAATGTAGGTACCCTCACAAAAACATGCAGTAATCCTGGTCTCTAAACTGCCTCCCCCTGGCCAGCCGGGGCGCCTGATGGAGGGGAAAGGAACTGGTTGGAATAACGTGTTCCTTTCACGCGCTACGTCCAACCAGGGAAACTCCCCCCTGTCAGGTGTAAAGGAGCAACTTGGACACTCAAGCATGATGGAAGCATGAGTTAAGTCCGTTGCTCTCCCCAGGTTGGCGGAGGGTGTGTAGAGCCCAGGATCACAGTAGATGATTGACACAGGGGTGAAAAATGGGTTACAAAATCGTGGGATAAAAAATATATATAAAAAAAAAGAAATAGGCTAAATGTGAATGTTGATGCCAATGAATGTTACTTTGGAGTGTTCTAACATTGTGATAGAAATAACATATTTTATTCGGTGGAAGGCTTCTAAAGATTTGCAGTTTATATACTGACTGATAAGCAAGCTGATTTGATGGCTTTTGGGTGTCTGCAAACACTGTTTAATTGGAGAGGCCATTTCCTTATATTTAGCAGTATGATACTATTTAGCAGATGGGCTAAGTTACAACCTATTCAGTCTACACTACACATCTAGACACACCCACCTGGTCAGCAGGACAGAGCCCTACCAGGACAGCATGAATGGAAAGAGTATTTGTAGGCCTCCAGTTCAGTGAGTTCACAGAGTATAAAGTTCACCCTATTAGTTGTGAGGTGTTTTGTGCAGCATTTTTTTTATGTATTATGAGCAAGTGCACAATCAAGTTAATCAACAGTCAGCTAGGGTTTTGCCTTACTGGGTGGGGTTTTTCCTTTTTTTTACATGTGCATGCTTGTTGTTGGAAATCAGGCTTTAGCGACAGATCAGCTTGAGTTTGACCTGTCTATAATAACATGTAAACTACGTTTTGATTTTTAAAACAACAAAAATACATACAAAATATATTCGGGACCTTGGAAAGATGTTCACAAATATATTTGGCCACTTCACTTCCATGATTTGTTGTGTGTATGGGAACACTGAATGTTTAAGACAAAGAAAACTTGTATGCACAGCCACATTGCACAATAGCCTATAAACAAATTATCCAATATCCACAAGAGAAATAAATTACAGCTTGCTGTTTCTCAAGTGAATTTGTGACAAAGTCATAGACATGGTACAACATAAAAATAGGAATATTGTGGTATTTCTTGGTCCCTATATGAAACCTGCCGTAAAGTAAAATACTTAAAAACAAGGACATGTCTGGTGAAGAAAGAAGAGCCCTCGTACAAGGTTTCTTCGACTATGCATGCACCTCTTGGTACCACAGCACCTCAAAGGCTTCAGACTTCCCAAAACAAACTAGTCAGGCTACTACTGGGCCTCACCCCCCGAACCCACCTCACCCCTGCCCACTTTGACAGACTGGAATGGTTTAGAGTTGACGACAGAGTACAGCATCTTGCAATGTGTCTGGTCCCTGTTGCTTTAGTAGGCCTAAACCCTAAACTAAAACAGAAATGATGTCCAACTCTGCTTGGGAGTGATACATATAGTAATATGCATGTAGGAGAGATTGAGAGAACATTATTTTCATTCAACTGATTCAATCAAGTGTATAATTATAATAACTTAATTTTATTTTGCTATTCTCAAATGTGATGCTTTGTATGGTCCTGTTAATGTGAACCTCTATAATATTTTTAAAACATGGATCATTTAAATCCTCAGGGATTAAGGGATGGCATGGGGGGGGACTACGAATTCATTTGGTTTGTAGATTAAAAAAAAATACACAAACACGCACGCCGCGGCGTGCGCACACACACACACACACACACACACACACACACACACACACGCACACACACACACACACCTTGCACTTCTCTTGAGCTGGAGAGTGCGTTGCAAATTTATTTGTCAAGGCACATTCTCCCAAATGTCGGTGAGTGCAGATCTCTGAATTTGTAATATTTTATTGTATAGCTTTTTCGGAAAATGTGTAGGCTACTATTTTTGTTTTGGGTAATGTCTCTCCATCACTGCAAATATACGGAATAAAAATACCGTTTACAACACCTCAAAAAAATAAATACATTTCCCTCCATGAATGGCCACGGAATTACGAACCAATAGCTTATTTTCATTTCACATGTCAGGGCCGGGTGCACCGTTCCTGGAGATACTGCAATAGCAGGTCGATGCGTGGAGTGGACGGAGCAAGCCCCTATTCCATCTCCCAGTTCCAAAAATCAATTTAATATATGGTCCCCGGGTAGGGGACGTATCAGATATTAAACTGATAAGAACAGATACTACACTTGATCTTAGCCAAAAGGCCGAGAAGCGATACTGCAGCGCCACTCGAGAGAGCCAATTGACCCTGGAACATACCACACTCTGTCATAGTTTAATTTGTTTGGCACAAAAATACAAACTCAGCTTGAAAGCCACATCAAAACCCTTTAGTCTATAATGAAGTGCATGTGCAACGTGTGCCTTAACTTCGGGTTACTTTAGTAACCTCAGTTATATAAGTGACTCGAGAGAGAGAGTCATATGGGGTCCAAGCCACTAGATGGCGCAGGCACACAGCCTAACATACACTCACGGAACAATTCCATTGGATCGTGAACTGTCGCTCATGGCGTGGTTATGTCCCCACCCACTGGGTATATAACCTAAGGTCCGCCCTGAGCAACGTCATTCCTATCAACCTGCTTTCTGACGTCTTAAAGAAGACAGAAGGGCGACTTAATGACTCTCTCTCTCGAGTCACTTATATAACTGAGGTTACTAAAGTAACCCGAAGTTATCTTAAGTACCTCTCGGAGAGAGTCATATGGGGAACATAACGCTCCCGTATGATCGCCTTCGGCTGATAGAAAAATATTCGACCCTAGGATCATCTCCATTGGAGAGAGACCAAACGCAAAGGAGGCCCAAGAAGCCAACCCTGCGCGTTCACCCAAAAGAGACATCCTTTATAAAAGATGTCCTTGACCCAGGGCCGACAGCTCTGCTGTTCCAGCCCTGCCGGTCAAAAAACACGATAGTCATCCACCCATAACGGTCAGGGGCCAGAAAGGGACCTCTTGACCTTATGAGGATGCCCTTGACCCAGGGCCGACAGCTCTGCTGTTCCAGCCCCGCTGGTCAAGAAACACGATGGTCATCCATCCCTAACGGTCAGGGGCCAGAAGGGACCACTTGACCTCATGAAAATGTCCCTGACCAAGGGCCGACAGCTCTGCTGTTCCAGCCCCGCCGCAGCGCAGACATCCTGAATAGGGACACCCCTGGCCAGGGCCCAGGATGCAGACAAAACTCTTGTAGAGTGTGCACGTAGGCCCTCTGGGGGCTCAGTACCACACGAGGTATAGGCTAAACGTATAGCCTCCACAATCCACTGCGAGAGTCTTACTTTCAAAATGGGTTTACCCTTCCATTGGGAACCCCAGGCCACAATGAGCTGCTCACCCAGCCTGAAGGGGGCAGTTCTTGACCTGTAAACTTTCAAGGCTCTCACCGGACAGAGACAATGTAGTCTCCTATCCTCCACCGAAGAGAAGGGAGGAGGATGGAAGGCCGCGAGATCCACGGGCGAGCAGCCCGCGGGAAAAGTCTTAGGTAGAAACGAAAGGTTCGGCCTGAGCGTGACCCTGGTGTCATTACCACTGAATCTCAAGCAGCTGCTGCTTACTGAGAGCGCGTGCATGTCACCAGCCCGCTTCGCCGTTGTCAGGGCAACGAGCAGAGCGGTCTTCAGAGAGAGGAACTTCAGGTCCACCATTTCCAGTGGCTCGAAGGGGTCTCTCATTAAGGAGTCCAGGACTATTGTCAGGTCCCACGAGGGGACCAGAGACCTGGCGACCGGCCTGAGGTGTGTAACTCCTTTCATGAATTGACGGATCAGCAGGTGTTCACTGATTGGTCTGTCGTTCCTACCAACCTGATAGGCCGCTATGGCCGCCAGGTTGATCTTGACTGAGGAGAGGCCAAGACCCCTGTCTAGGAACTCCTGTAGGAAAATCAGAATGTGTCTCACAGACGCCTGAAAAGGGAAGACCTCTTCCTGTCTGTCCGAGCACCAACGCTCAAACACATGCCAGGCAGTGTTATAGCGTCGTCTGGTGGAGGCAGCCCTGGCACCAAGGATCGTTTCTACGACATTCGGAGGCAGGCCAGTCGCTTCTAGCGAACGCCCCTTCACGGGCCAAACCCAGAGATCTAGGTCCTGAGGACGTGGGTGAAAGATCTCTCCTCCGGCCTGGGTCAGCAGGTCCCTCCACAGAGGGAGCTGCCCTGGTTCTTTGAACAGGAGAGGGACTATGTCCTGTCTCCAAGATCCCCAGGCTGGAGCTACTAGTAGCAGCTCTGATCCCTGAACCCGCATCCTGGCTAGGACATGCGGAATCAGTTCCAACGGGGGGAACACGTATAACAGAGAACACAGGCGAGAGGACCGGAGTCCCCCCTGCCTGTTGATGTAACAAACCGTCGTGGTGTTTTCGGAAACGAACCAGGACGTGGTGACCTCTGAGGAATTGTTCGAATTCTCGGAGTGCCAGGAACACTGCCAGTAGTTCCAAGTAGTCGATGTGGGAGGAGCGTAATGCGGCATCCCACACGGCATCCTCCCGTCGTGGGTGGTGTCCCAACCGGAGAGGCTGGCGTTGGTGGTGACCAACCTCCTGACTGTGGGGAGACCCATCGGGATCCCCTCCGTCAGAACACCTCAGTTCGACCACCATTTCAGAGCTAGAGTGCAGTTCGAGGACACTGTCACTCTGGCCGAAAGTGCGTGTAGATCGCTGACCCTCATAGCGGACGTCAGGGCGACTAGGAGGGCTGGCTTTAGTGTAAGACATTTTAGGTCAGCCGTCTGCAGTGGTTCGAAGGGCTCATTGTTAGAGCCCTGAGGACTAGAGACAGATCCCAAGAGGGGACCAGTGGTCTGTTGATCCTGTGTACCCTGCGCCCTTCACAAACTGTTTCGCCAGCGGATGTCTCCATACTGTCTGGTCGTTAACGCCCATTTGGCAGGCCGAGATGGCTGCTAAGTGGGTTTTCACTGAGGAGAGGCCTAGACCTCTGTCTAGGAACTCCTGCAGGAATGTCAGGGCGTAAACTACTGAAGCTTGGAATGGGATAACCTGGTTAGGTCGTTCTGAGCACCACTGCTCGAACACGCCCCAGGCTGTTTCGTAGCGGGTCATTGTCGACTGGGCTCTGGCCTCCTGAATCGTTGAGACAACATTCGGAGGGAGACCGGCCTCAGTCAGCATTAGCCTCTCACGGGCCAGACCCATAGGTGTAGGTCCTTGGGGCAAGGGTGGAAGAGGGATTTCAGCCAACGCTGAAAAGGGCCTCATATGGAGTCTGTCCAGACCTATCAGAGGCCATCCGTAGACACGTACCCAGTGGAAGTGTGCGGCCTGACTTGAACATGGTCATGCACTTCAGGTTGTTGACTCTGTCCCGACTCAGCGGAGCCCTGTAGGAGACAGAGTCCAGAGTGATGCCCATGAAATCTGTGGATTGGGTAGGCGTCATCATGCTCTTGGCTAGGTTTATCCTGAAAACCCAGTGAGGTCGCATGGGACACGACCCGAGTCGTGTTCCTCGCGGCCTCCTCCGCTGAATCCGAACACAGGAGACAGTCGTCTATGTAACTGGACACCCATAGACCCAGAAGTCTCAGGGGTGCCAGAGCGGCCTCCGTACAGTGGACGAACACTCTGGGACTGAGGGACACCCCGAATGGAAGGACCGTGTACTCGTAAGCCTTTTCCTGGAACCCAAACCGCAGGAACTTCCTGTGAGGTGGGTAAATAGGGACGTGGAAATAGGCGTCTTTTAGATCTATGGATGTGAACCAGTCGCCTGGGCGTATGGAGCGCACCAGAGACTCGGCCGTCAGCATCTTGAACTGAAAAGACTTGAGGTGCCTGTTGAGTATCCGCAGGTCCAGGATGGGACGTAGACCCCCCCCCTTTTTCTTGACCAGAAAGTAGCGGGAGTAGAACCCGCTGCGACGCTGGGCCAAGGGTACCTCTCTGACGGCATCCTTCTCCAGCAAGGAAGCTATCTCCTGTTGGAGAATCAGACCCTCCGGACCCCTGGCGTTGGTGAAGATGACCTCTGAAAACGCCGGGGGTGTTCTGGCGAACTGGGGTCTGTAGCCCTTCGCTATGGTGTTGAGGATCCACGGGGATGCTCCGCACCACTCCCACAGTGCCAGGTGCTTGGCTAGTGGGTTCTCTCCGGCTATGGGAGGCACGCCCCGCCTGGAGGTAGTGTTCCCTGGCATGTCGGAGAAAAATTGGGCATGACCCGTCTCCCCAGTGGCGTTTTGGTACGCCACTGACCTTATGCCAATATGCCCTGCCCCACTGCATCGGGGGGGCCCATGGGGCCCCCGTGGCAGTGGGTTCATGTCCACCCCCCTCCGTG
This sequence comes from Protomyctophum bolini, assembly GCF_963924005.1. Lineage (NCBI taxonomy): Eukaryota > Metazoa > Chordata > Actinopteri > Myctophiformes > Myctophidae > Protomyctophum > Protomyctophum bolini. Next base: position 48,095,784 of record NC_137870.1, read on the forward strand.
GATATTGTTTTGTTGTCTTTTTGTATTGTGTACTGTACTACAGAAAAAAGTGCTGTACTTGTGCAAACAATATCGAGGGACCTGGCTACAGGGACGTCCAGGACGCCCACCTGTGCCATGGTCCAGAAGCGCATTGCGGGCGGACTGGACGTGCAGTCCGAGACTGCTACGTCCGGTGCTGGGCCCGGCGCATGGGGGGAGGGTAGGGTGTGTGTCACTTCGGCTGCTGGTCAGGGCCTCGCAGCCTGGACGCTGCACCTCCACGTTGAGGGTCATCCTCTCGAGTGCGCCTCTGAAGAGGTCTCCGGGGATGATAGCACCCTTGGAGAACTCTCTCTGGGCAACGGGATCCAGACCAGGTGAGGCTTCCAGCCACCTAGAGGTGATGGAAGCCGTGGCCATAAGGCCGGTCAGGTCGGTGAGTCAGTACGTGAAGGTCACAATTTTCTCATGTAGGCGACGAACTCTAGCCAACTGTTCAGGAGTAGGGGCGTGGCCCATCTCCTGAAGAAGGGAGCTCTGGGAGCCCTGGAGTAACGTTGAAGCATTGAGATGCCTCCCAGACGCTACTACGGGGGGAGGGACACGAGAGCAGTGCGGAGTAGCCGGGAGAGTCATGGGCTCCTTCCAGCTAGCCGTGTAATGTGCTCTGAAAAACCTGGGACAGGGGAAGCAGTGGTCCCCCGACAGTGATTTTTGTCGTGTACATACTGTGCAGCTTGGCCACAGACCCACCCATGGTGGGGGTCTGTGTCAAGAGCTTTTGCCTTTCTTTGGGGAGCGGTCCCGGTGTGCAGTCTGGGGCTGCTACACCCTGGACGGGGCCCAAGGCATGGGAGAGCGTCTGAGCACGCTCCTCCTGGAGACGGAGTTGCAGGGTCCGATTGGCCCCTCCAGAGACGCTGTGCCGGTCGTAATCCTGGCAGCCGTCATGTTGGCTGTTGGACAGCAACGTGAGGCATTCAGTGACCGTAAGAGAGCAGCGTGAAACAATAGCCGAAGTAGCTCCGATGCTATGGCTATGTCATAGACGAGTTGGTGTGGCACCTTGAAAACAGCCTATCTGGAATGCTAAACATGCTAGGGTGGCGTCGGCCATCCAACGAGGTTGCTACTCCCGACCTCGAAAAGGTTAGCTAAACAGCTAAACAAACCTAGCTTCACAATGTACATACCTGTAATGTTGAGGGAAGCAGTCGGTTGTCGAGGGTCGTTGGGGAGCCACGTCGATTGAGACTCGTGCCTTCGGCCGCTGCGTGGAGTAGTAGTAGTGTCGGTGGAGGCCTAGGACTGCATCCGACACCCCGTTGTCGCAACCACCGGCTCAGGGGAGCCTCGTTGGTGGGCTGACGAGATCCCGCTGGAGGGAGAGCAGTACCCAGAGCAAGCCGGCGAGGCCTGGCTGATATCTTGGGTCTGGCTCCACAGGTCTGTTTACCAGTGAGGTGAAGAGCATGTGGAGCTTGTTGTTGGCGGTCCGAGCCGCCTTCCCGGCAGGGGAGGAGCCCAGGAAGGACTCGTCACTGTGTCTCTGAGACGCGTCAAGGTTGAGGGGTCTGAAGAGAGAGGACGAGGTGGTGGGCTGACGAGATCCCGCTGGAGGGAGAGCAGCACCCAGAGCAAGCCGGCAAGGCCTGGCTGATGTCTTGGGTCTGGCTCCACAGGTCTGTTTACCAGTGTGGTGAAGAGCGTGTGGAGCTTGTTGTTGGCGGCCCTTATCACCCCCGCAGGCCATCTTGGGTGCTGGTGTAGCTTGAAGAAGGAACCAGCAGTCCAGGACATTGTAGAAACACTTCACTTTTAAGTTATAATATAATATCATTATAAAATAATAATATATAATATAACCAAAATGTTGTGAGGAAAACTGTCTGTAACTCACAACCGGATAAAGGAGAAAAGTGGCGGTGGAGTAGAAGAGTAGGACTCGTGGTGCTCCACTGGGAACTGGGGAGGGCTGTCGCCACCCCCGCAGGCCATCTTGGGTGCTGGTGTAGCTTGAAGAAGGAACCAGCAGTCCAAGACATTGTAGAAACACTTCACTTTTAAGTTATAATATAATATCATTATAAATAATAATATATAAAATAACCAAAAACGTTGTGAGGAAAACTGTCTGTAACTCACAACCGGATAGAAGAAGAAAAGTGGTGGTGGAGTAGAAGAGTAGGACTCGTGGTGCTCCACTGGGAACTGGGGAGGGCTGTCGCCACCCCCGCAGGCCATCTTGGGTATTGGTTGTAGTCTGAGAAGAAACGGTAGCCCAAGAGGAAACTTCTCTTTTTTTTTTTTTTTTTTAGTTATATTATAATATTATTGTTTTAAAAAACTAATAATATATAATACAACAGTAAAAAAGTGTGAGGAGAAAATCTGGTACTCACAAGGTTGTAGAAGACGGTGAGGATAAAGCTATAATATATATAATATTATTGTTTGACAACTAATAATATATATATATATTACAACAATAAGAGGATAAAGTCACAGTATATATATTATTGTTTTACAACTAATAATATATATATTTGCAACAGCAATGTAGTGTGAGGAGAAGGATCTGGTGCTCACAAAACAGTGTTGAAGAAACAGGAGTCCAAACAGAGAGAAAACCACGTTTTGCAACTGTGGCTGCTGTTTCTAGAAGGGAAGGCCGCAAAGCCTGGGACTCGCGTAGCGAGGCCGTCACGCTGTTGTTGTATCAGGTCCGACGTACAGCAGGGCTTCCGTCGGCAGCGTGGATTGCGTCACGTAGAGTAGGGCCGTGGATCTCTAACCCGCACGTGCGAGGGACGCTAGAGAGGGCTAAGTTAGCGCCTGAGGCTGGAACTTAGCTAACGTCTCGCGGAGCTAAGAGGCTAGCGGCTGCGTTCGCGGGAGCTAGCTAACCCAAGGGGCTAGCGAAACTGCGGAGGCTAGATAGAGCAGCGCTGGTTAGCTTGTAGCTGGGCAGGAGAGCTAGAGAAAAAACTTCGGGCCTCGTTCTAATGCTTATCAGCTTATGGTAGTGCTACGTTGTGCAACAGTAGACTAAGGCTAAGCTAGCAGAACAAAGGGACGCAACGTGGCTAGCAAGGGGGAAACAAAGTTTCGGAGATAGCTAGCAAGAGGACAAACCACAAGCCGCCGTACGGCCCGCTTGAGTTTTAATGTCCTTAAAATAACTTACTGGCTTTTAAAGCTGGAACGTCCGTGAGTGAGAGAAGGACACCAACGTAGGACTGCGAATTTCCGCGGCACAAGTTTGAAACCCGTCCTTTATGGAAAACAATTTTCAACAGTCGAAAAGGTGATTCTCTTTGTTTAAGACGTGTATGCGTAGCACAGAAAGCGAGGAATGACGTTGCTCAGGGCGGACCTTAGGTTATATACCCAGTGGGTGGGGACATAACCACGCCATGAGCGACAGTTCACGATCCAATGGAATTGTTCCGTGAGTGTATGTTAGGCTGTGTGCCTGCGCCATCTAGTGGCTTGGACCCCATATGACTCTCTCCGAGAGGTACTTAAGATAACTCTTAACGCACCAATACACTAAATATTTAACTCTGATATGATCAACCTCCATTACTTCCTGGAACGAACTGATGACGCATTTCGCCATGCTCCAATAAAAATGCATTTACAGCGATGAAAATACATTAAGTGATATGGACTATTAACTTTATTATTAATATGTAATTACACCATTGATAAAAAATATATAGATAAGGACGAGTCTATTAACAAGCATACGGTATTCATCATGAAGCGAAGGTTTCAAATAATTTAACTATGACTATTTAAAGTTCTAGTGCTCTCTAGTGGTCAAAACAACTAACTGCGAGGATCATCACAGCTTTCAGTCCCACCTTTCCTCCCACTGATGATGCGCTTGTCTATTTTCTAGCGTTCTGAAGGACCATTATTAAAGACCATATAAATTAGGCTTGAGAAAGAAGATTCGAAGTAGCCTACAGACATTTAACATAGATAATCAAAACAAAACACCAAATAATCTGCAAGCCCCGTCCCCCAGCTATTCCATGTATTTTGCATTCTGTAGTAGAGTACTTTCATTACCTTTGGATGGTGTGCCTATATATTCATTTTTTAATGTTTATACTTTCTATTAGTATTGAACCTTTTTATGTCTGCAGAGCGAGTTGATGGAAATTATACCATATAATGAGTATTAGTGAGGAACCAACCAATTATATGAAGATGAGGTTGAAAATGGGTGAATTCAAGTTTTTTTTTAATGATATATAATGATGTCCCCAAACCCAATGGATTTCGGCAGTATTATTTACCCCATTTAATTTTCTTGTCATGACACACTTTACCTAATCCGCTGTTAAACAGAATGGCCAAGGCTAAACAAACAAGACTTATTGCATCTTTCTTCATTGCACAGGTGGGGGTGTAGTGGAGGGAACAGCATGCATGCAGTCTATAAAGTGAAGTGATGACCTAGTATTTCTCACAGTGTGATAGAATCCCTCTCTGTTGCTATCATGTTCCTTTGGGTGAGGTGTTACATTCTGTTTGAGACCATTTTTTGGGGCTTGGGATCAAGCTGTGATTACTCTGAGTCTACATGTGGGGCAAGCAGTCCAGGGGACAATATAATTGGAATGCTGTGTGCCTGCCATGTTAAGGTGGAGTGAGAACCTGCAGTCGAATCCAGCCAGGAAGATTCAACTGCACAGAGTACGTTTTCAAAGCGTATAGCCTACACATACCGTATTTTAATTGCATTGAGCATTATGAGATTAATTCACATATTTTAGAATAAGATGGGAATAATTATGCATTCATTATTAATGTAATTTAAATAATTTTCTTGAACTATGGAATTTTCCGTAGTTATTTCTGAACTTCACAATCCATAATTCTACTGCAGATATACGGCAGGTGACAATTGGCTATGATATATGATACAGTCTGTTTCTAGCGAAAATGTAACTAAGTCAGTAGCAAATAGCTGACAAGAATTTGTCAAATTATATTTATCAGAGAAGCACGAGTACAAAATGTAAGGTAGTAGAAAACTAAATTTATTTTAAATATATGCAACATAAAATCACAAGGGACTCTCTACTAGCTTCTGAAGAAGGCGGTCGCTTCTTTGATGTTATGAGAAGTATCTCTTTGGCGCTGCGTAACGCTGGCTGCCTGTTGCTGCTGTTGTAACAAATCAATTTCCCCTCAGGGATTAATAAAGTATTTTCCATTCCATTCCATTCCAAGAAAACATTTTCAAGTAGTTGACAAACATTTCTAGCACCTCACAGAAGCCAATGCAATGCCTAAACCTAACCTCAAAACCTCAAACTGCCGTTTGGTTAATACGTCAGATTTATGTAAGAACGGTCATCTACTTCATCGTTCATCCGAAGCGCAGCCAGTTTGAGCAGAGAACAGTCATTAGGCTCAGGTTCAAATCCCAGCGAGCGAGATGGACAGAGAGATGGCATGCACAAACTGGAATAAGTCAGCGGATCCACATGTGGCATTGATCAAGAAGAACAAAGCCTTGTCTTCATTGTCCTCAAACGAGCCTGGAAGGCTGTCCTACAGAATCAAATGAAAGGAGGAAGAATATAGATGATAAATGTGAGGATGTCATTTAAGGTGGAGTCTAGAAATCTCTCAGAATAGGGTACAAGGCTTGATATGGCTGTCATTGGTCCAAATTCACAACGGCGCTTACGCTCATAACATTACGTGACGTGGGCGGAACTTGACGCTCACGTAGGTTGGTCGGAAACTCCGTCAAATCCTACGGGACCTCTGTAGGTGGCGGACGAATCTACGCAAGCGTTCAGAAGGCTTTAGTCTTCATGCTGAATCAATAAATAGTTCCCAAATCGCAGATAAAATATGTAGGCATGTGTCCCTAACATTGTTCAACACATAAAAAAATGATAGCCTATATATAAAAAGCAGAGTGCACTTGTATGCCTAAATGCATGCATTCTAGGCAAGTTAGCCTAGTGTCCCATGCAGAAACTGCCCCTGCAAGCCCGACACCTATTTATTTATTTATTAGGATATTTCTAGCATGCACGATTGTGCTTCTCACTTGACAGCGTTCTACTCGCAGTGCAATGTAGTGCCCCTGTAAAGGGAGCAATGTGTAAATACAAAAAAACACAAGACGATGTGCTTCTCCTCCAACGCAAACGGCACTTTTATCTCAATTTCAGTTTCAGAAGAACAATAATCAGACAGGTATCATGAATACATCGTTTTACAATCGCAGCAGTATTATGTCATGAGCACTACTGTACTAATCATGTGACCTTTAACCCTGAAATAGCTTTAAACTGTAAATAACATCAATGCATCAAATGCAATATTCTGTTAACATTTCAGTCATTAATTTCACTCCATAAAGATCTATATCAATTCAAAAATATTATTATTTATTAAACATTTACTCCAGTGTTTCCAGAAGCACGAGGAAAATATTGTATCACTCTGTGTGATACCTGTTAAGGCCATGATTAATACATTCTTTGACTCCTTCAGTGTCTACACATTAATCTAAACATACAATCCCTCAGTACAGCATGAAAGCTGGGTACATTATAGCCGCAATTTGCAACTCTAGATTTTTACCAGCTGCTTATATAATGGGATGAATCTAGAGTCGCACACACCCTCCATCGACTCCCCATTCATCCAATTTGCTTTTGCGATCTGCTTGTATTAAAACGACTCACCAACATTGCAGCTGTAGGGCAAAGCTTGAATTATCATCCTCTTTCAATCTGTAAAGCTTTTGTTTAATACAAATCCATGTAGACATGTTGTTATGAGCCACTTCCTGTCAAGACGTTCTGTGCAGGTGATTCTTTTTCTATTTTGTTGGAGTTTGGAAGCGCTCGTCGTACCGCCTGGTTCAAATGTTCACCTCATGGGGGCGGCAGCAGCACAGCCCGTTGATAAAAACGAGTGCTTCCAAACTCTGACACTTAGAAAAAATATCAGAGAAATATCATAGAACTGAGCAGGTGTGAGACCAGGACTGAGACCAGGTGTGAGACCAGGACTAAGACCAGGTGTGAGACCAGGACTGAGACCAGGTGTGAGACCAGGACTGATACCAGGTGTGAGACCAGGACTAAGACCAGGTGTGAGACCAGGACTAAGACCAGGTGTGAGACCAGGACTGAGAGAAGGAATGGAATGTGGGGACAGACAGACAGACAGACAGACAGACAGACAGACAGACAGACAGACAGACCGTGACAGTGCTACTGTGGGATTAAATCATAAAGAGCTTGTAGGTCTGCTATTTTTGAAAAATCGTTAAAATGTGGCACAAATCATTGAATAATATATTTCAGAGCAAACATTTTAAACTAAAATTGTTGCTTCGGGGAGAGATGGGGGTCCGTGGCCCAATAGAGATAATTCTGGGGGTCCTTGACATGAAAAAGGTTGAGCAACCACTGACATAGAAACATGGGTTTTTCAGAAAAAAAGTATGATTTAGAAGCCTTTTTTTTAATCGACCTCAGTCCAAAATGGGTTAAGGAATGTTATATGCATGCACACTATGTGTACTGTAAACTCTAAATTTCAATTTGGCAACTATTCAGTAAAAAAAAAAAATAATAATAATAATAATTAAAAATAAGTTTTTCCCTTTTTTCTTTTAAAAAATATAATAATTTGGGGACCCCCCGAGGGGTCGCGACCCACAGGTTGAGAACCACTGTCATAGTGACATAGTTCATAAGGTTTAAACTGCAGGTGAAAAAAAGCAAACCTGCTAAACCAGCCTGAAGGAGGAAGACATGGGTTTCTGCACCCATAACCCTTTATCTTATACTGTTGTGCTATACGCGTCTATTGAGTTGACACGCAGACAGACAGACAGACACACACACACGCACACGCAGACAGGTATGTATTGTATTGATATTTGTACCACATCGGACAATGTTTTAATGTTATATTGTATTAAGTTCATGTCACAGAACTAGTGAGGTGGTTGTTAATGTTTCATGTACTTTATACGAGCCAATCTGTTTTCTACTAGGGAGGGAGGGGGGGGGGGGAGAAGCCATCTTGTCGGCCAAAGAGAATCCCCGTGACATGTTGGTTTCACGGTGTAGCTTTAATCAGGAGTATTCTTAAAGTTATTAGTTTAGCTACGGTATAAATTGTGTGTTTATATTGCATCAATTGGATTGCGCGTGTGTGTGTGTGTGTGTGTGTGTGTGTGTGTGTGTGTGTGTGTGTGTGTGTGTAAAGGTCTCTGCTCCACCATGAGTGAGTCTGTGGAGAGAGAGGAAGGGGGCGTGGCCTCTAAAAGCAGCCATTCTGACTCTGACCAACATGAGAGGTAATTTACCTATATATATATATATATATATATATATAGTGGACAGTACCTGAGTACTTTTACTAGACACAGTAAGGCACAAAATATAAATTCGACCTAGGCTACCGACTTCACATTCGACACACGTGTTCCACACCCCCGCAGGGAAGGCAGTGCCCGGTATCGAGTCGGTCCGGTCGGACCCACGCTAACTCCAGAACTACCACAAAAAGGCTCTGGTCAGGCTCTGCCATGCAGTGGGCCTAATGAGGCCAACTCCTTTCACCTGTGCAATTTCCAGCCAGTCTTCACACACACACACACACACACACACACACACACACACACACACAGGCACAGACACAGATCTCCATGTGGGACACCGGCTGACAGTTAAAACGGGTGCTTTATGACAACGTCTATCATTAGGTTCCCAAGTTGCATCATTCCCAAGTAGGCCGGCGGGCACAAACAGGTCTAGTACAATACAAAGGTCTAGTACAGGTCTAGTACAATACAAAGGTCTAGTACAAGTCTAGTACAATACAAAGGTCTAGTACAGGTCTAGTACAGGTCTAGTACAATACAAAGGTCTAGTACAGGTCTAGTACAATACAAAGTAAGACTGTAGCTCTTCTCACAACATTGACATTGAGGTATCAGTCATAGCCTACCTCCTGTTGTTGTCGATGGCCTCGGGGGTATCCACACTTTTCCTGGGCTGTGTGTGCTCCAGTTCCTGTCGATTTGATCCAATGAAAGCCATTGAAACTGGTCAGATGATCAATGATATCCAATGAAATCAACAGGAACTGGAGCACACACAGCCCAGGAAAAGTGTGGATAGTTTTGGCTACATCTAGCTACTTCAGCTACATCCAAGATGGCGTCTTGTGCACCTTGAAACGGGCCCTGAAGAAACAAATCGCCGGGCGTCCTGATTGAATGGTTACAAATCCCCCCCCCGGGCGTTCTAGGTTTTCTGTGACCGTTGGACGCAATCAGTATAACAGGAAATCACATACATGGCTTATAGATTTCTGTTCATATTGAGTTTCTATCATATAATGGCTTGTGCGTGCGTGCGTCCGTGCGTCCGTGCGTGCGTGCGTGCGTGCGTGCGTGACTCCTCCACAGAGACCACCAGAAGAAGGGTCTCGATGCTCAGTGTGATCAGGAGCAACAAACGGATCCGGTGAGTCAGTTTAAAAAAAAAAGTCATATCTTTTCTCGACACCAATTCAATGAAAATGATGGGTTGAAAAAAACCCCTGATGTTTTCATCGCCCGTGTTTATGGCTGTAATGAATAACGATGGACAAAATGTATTGTTGTTCATTTGGAGGATTCTCTGGAGAAAGAGAGGAAGCTCCGCATGGACCTGGAGGAGGAGCTGAAACGCTCCCAGGAATCCATCATGGATCTGCAGAATGAGATCAAGAAGTAATGTGGACCACAGCATGAAATGACACGTAGAAAAACCTACCCGTAGAATGACTCTAACATACTGTAGAATGACTCTAACATACTGTAGAATGACTCTAACATACTGTAGAATGACTAACATACTGTGGAATGACTCTAACATACTGTAGAATGACTCTAACATACTGTAGAATGACTAACATACTGTAGAATGACTCTAACATACTGTATTCTGCTAGCCTGACACTCCGTGAATTTTGTTATGCCGTTGCCGAAGTCTTCAGCGATTGGTTCACACCAACCAATCAAAATTGTAGCAAAGCAATTGACGTCGTTGTCAATCACGTGGCTAACCCGGTTGCTAACCGAACAAACACGCTAGTAGCATGTAAACAAACTGGTCGGGTATTATGTCGGACGACGATGTTTCAAAAACCTGTCGTTTCCGTAAATAAACTATTTATCACAGGGAGATTTAATATCCTGATCGCTACGGTCGCTTGTTATTCCGCAGTGGGGGCGGGGCAGCCATGTGTGTTGTTCTCGTTACCGCAGTGGGGGCGGGGCAGCCATGTGTGTTGTTCGACGTCATCGAGTTGAGACGACGCTGACGGCCAATCAGCCAATCAGCCGCTGCATCAGATATTGGATGCAGGCTAACACCACCTGCATCCAGAGAGTTGAGTCACGAAGATGCAAAGATGGGGACCGTACCCAAGTTCCCTCAGCCCTATGTTCCTTCAGCCCAATGTTCCCTCATTCCAAAACAGACAGGGGGGGGGGGGGGGGGGGGGCTGTAAGGCATCAATTATACTATAATGCTACCCATACAGTAGTTCACCCTGCAGCAACAAAACACATTACAGATACCAAGTTACAGCAATGACACTACTGGGGTCTAGTCTATCTACTTTGTTATAGCAAATGCTCCACAACAACACAGTGAACTCCAGTGAACGTTGTTCGTATGTCCATATATTTTTAATACACACAATCTTACATATATAGTTTCAGGATGACATGCTCATTAATATGTTGCAGTAGATTTGTGGTATTGTATGCGATATCGGTACCACATTTTGTCATGGTATGTGTGAGTCAAGTCAACTGTATGACCACAGTGGAAAGGAACATGGCATGACATAATTGTTAAAGAGGGCAGAACTGGACATGTAAATAGTTATATTTTTTGTCAGTTGAGAGAAAGTGTTTCAAAGTGTCAAATTACAACAACAACTAAATCATAATAACACTCAACAAGCATAATTCCTGGAAACCCTTGATCCACAGACCTCCTCAGCTCTGATCAAGGTTGAGCACCCCAATCAAACTACTATTGTGACACTGCATTCCTTTAAATCCTGACATGGTGTAGTGGCAAGCTCAAACTATACTTTGCCACTCGGCTGGGCACATGCATACAGAAACCGTTTTTGATGCGTATATAATATAATGTCCAGGCATTGACTGCTGTTGGGTGAGGTTCCCATTTATTAAACACATTATTGTCAGGGTGCGATCAGAGGAACCAAGAGCAGTACGACCAAAAGGCAAGATTCACAGTTCAGGATGTTTATTAAACTATAACTTCCCATAAAATGGGGCAGGCAAAACAAGGACACAGTAAACACGCTGACGTGAAATGACGATCTGACATTAAAGGGACTGAACAAACTGGGGTATATAAATAGACACAGACTAACTAGACACAGGTGAACTCAAAATACAATCAGACACAGGATAGGCTAACAGGACAAAGAGGACACAGGTGAAAACACTGACACATCACAAGGTAGGTGAGACAAGGTAGGGAACAGAAACTAGGCAAACACTAAGGACCATACTACAAAATAAGATACACAAAACCAACAGGGTAACAGAAAACCAAACAGAACAAGACATGGCAAAATACTGAACATAAAACAACCACATAACCATAAAGGTCAAGCCACATATTAGTCCAGTGGTTTGGACCTAAGTCAATGCTCAAATACAAAGGCAGAGGAGCGAGGCGTGACAATGATGTATATTACAGTAGTTTTCTTTATGCAAGAATAAAATGATGAAACCGTGTGATCTCTTAGCCTGTTGTGCCCATACCTTCCAAACCATCACCTGGCTTGTTGCACCTGTGTTCCCATTATGTCAATCCTTGTGACACACAGGTGAACCCCGCCCATCTAATGGGTTAAAGGCACACAGACAGAATGGCTCCTTCACATGGCCTTCATGAATCACTCATCATGTACTTAATTATCTGTTTTGAATCTCAGGTATGTTTCAATTGCATAGTAGTTGTCACATAGAGTACAGTACCACACCTTAATGGACTGACACCAACTATTTAAGCTACGTTGACAAACAAAACTAGTTTAGCCTGTAGAACTTCCTGTCTCCTCATGTCCCCAAGTAACACTGTCCTCTGAAAGGCCATCTGCAGTAACACTGTCCTCTGAAAGGCCATCTGCAATAACATAATATACTGCACGACCATTCACCTTTTCAGCTAAGGGTCCCTTTCTTGGACTGCAACTGACGAGACGAGCTGTTTTGGGGGGAAATAGTGCAATAGTGGCAATTTCATTGGGAAAGAAATGCCGTCTGGCCTAGGCGGTGGTGTAACCGTCTGGGCACCCGACTGGTAATCCAGTCGCAGTGTGCCGCGGGTTCGACTCCCGAGCCCGACACGGCCTTTACTGCATGTCTTCCCCCCCCCGTCTCTCTCCCGTTTCCTGTCAGCCTACTGTCTGTCCCTTCAAAAAAAAACAATAAAAGGCGTAAGCCGCACAAAAAATATCTTAAAAAAAGAAATGCCGTCTGTATTACTCTTATTACACTATTATACTTATTACACGTACACTAATATATTTGTTACACTATTACATTTATTACACTTGCACTGAGGGAACATAGGCATGACCCCCAAAGATGCAGCTAAGAGCAGGAGTCACTTACTGGTTCTTAGACGGCTGGTGGACGGAAAATGAAGCTTGCGCGCGGCTACAACTTGCAGCGGGCGCGGTGCTATTGGAACGCTTTGCCCACGCAGTCGAGCATCTTCGTCACTCGACTGTCTACCAATAGACAGAGTCATCAGACCTGAATCACCAGAACATCTGTTTCTTTTTTAATGGCCGTGGCTAGCGATTCAGGGCTGGAGCCAGGCTAGTGTTCTGCTGTAGAATAACGTTATGATGTATTGTGGTCCACAGGAATACAGATGAAATAACCTTTCTTCTGGATAAGATTGAAGATGCACAATCTTCAGTTCATCTACAGAAGACAATCAAAGAGAAGCAGGTATTTTTTCTCCTTAAAATAATTAATACAAAGTATGACTCTGGCCTAAAACTAATCTGAATGAAATAAACAACCTAGGAATACACAGATGTGTGGAAATCAGCAAGGTGAGTAGTGTAGTGTGTGTATTCATGAGTATGGTGTGTGTGCAACTTGGATGTATTAGTAAAATGTTGGAAGAAGTTTGTGTAGGAGAGCTGCAAAACCAAGATCTCACACCGCTCCCCAAGTCCTAGGAACCAAACGGAAATATACACAGTTTAGGGAACCCTCACAAAAGTAAGAGTTAACCTAATATTGATTGATTTGAATTCCAGGCTCGTATTAAAGAGGTCCCTCTCCACTGTCTCCTGTCTATCTCTGAACAAACATGGAACTAATTAACTGGTCTTTGAGCGCTTTCGACAAGATTTTCTCGGACAAACACTCCGGTGCCGACGAACCGACCTGCCCATCAGGTTCTTTCCCGGCTGGGTACGCCAGAGATGGTTACCGTGAACATTGGAATATCCTCTGTCTCTCCGTGCTTACGGTGGTAGACATTGAAGACATCTGGATTATTGGCATAATGGTGGTAAAAGGGCTGCTTTTTGGACTAGGCGGCGGCCTGATCTACCGAAAAATTGTTCAAATTGCTAAAATGTTGAAGGGAGGTGTCGCCAGCACCGGCGGGCCTTCCATACCGCTCACCGTGACAAATGATCTTTGTAAACTAGTGGGGAGCATGTCCATGACTTTGGCTGAGTTGATTCGCAGGAATGACAACAACGCGCAGAGACTTTCAGAACGGCTCAGCGCCTTGGAGCAGAGGCTGGGTATAAGCATGGATCGAGAGACTAGGTTTCAGGGATCTTCATCACGGGCAAATTTCACTAAAGAAGATGAGTGAAATAAAACTTTCTCTCGCCATAATCTGAGAACTCGGCCCAAGGATGGAAGACAGCGGACAGGAACGAAAGCACGTGCCCCCCCCCCCCCCCCCCCCCCCTCTCCCTCCCACAACCTACTGTGGAGCCTTGCCGCCTGGGAACCAAGGCCGTAACGTCTGCACAGCTTGCTGTTATTCCTTTCACTATCTGGGACTCTGAGACGACGTGACCTCTGGCGACCAGATACGAGAGGTGCCCAGGAAACGCTAACATAAACAACGAACTCTACACAGACTATTGATCTCCACACACACACCTCCACGACACACCGCCTTCACCCACACCCCCCCCACTCTACCCCCCCCCCCCCCGCTGCCGGCTGAACTTTTTTTTTTCCTGCCCTAAGGCAGCCCTTCAAAAGAAGCGTGGCGTTAGGATCAGTGTTTTTTATCTGTTTCAGACCCAAAATCAACCCCTCCCCCACCCAAGTCATTTCGTGCCTGCACAATGCAACTGTAATGTGTGTGATAATCTGCCCCTACCCCCCCCTCCCTCTCTGTCATTACCCCCCCCCCCCCCCCCCAAGCCTCTCCCACCCCACCTATCCCCTTTCTTTCTTTTCTGAAGATGCAAGAAAGATGTATTTGGCGCTGCACTGTGGCGACATGGACTAGGGTTACGCTTGCATGCGGGCCCTTTGTCTAAGACAAATTTCTTCCTCGGGAGACTAATAAAGTATACAATACAATACAATGTACAGGAGGAGATGGAGGCTGAGCATGCTGCTCGTAGCAACATGGAGAAGCATAGAGATGACCTCCATCTGGACCTGGAGAGAGCTGAGAGAGACAACAGGAAGCTGGAGGAATCCATCATGGATCTGCAGAGAAACAAGCAGCAATCTGACCACAAGATCACACAGCAGCAGGTGTTTTAATTTTACATAAGTTAGGCTGACCATACGTCCTCTTTTCCTGGACACGTCCTCTTATGGGGGCTGTCCGGGACGGTTTTATACATTCTTGAGGTGTTCAAAATATCTTTTGAACTGTCATGTTTACTGAATGATGAAATGTATTGTTGTTCATTTGGAGGGTTCTCTGGAGGAAGTGAAGAAGCTCCGCTTGGACCTGGAGAAGGACCAGAAACGCTCCCAGGAATCCATCATGGATCTGCAGAGAGACAAGCAGCAATATGACCACAAGATCACACAGCAGCAGGTGATTTAATTTTACATGAATATGTCACTATTACCAGACAGTCTGATTCAAAGACAGTCTCTGGACAGCTAAGGACTGTCAGGGGCGGCGGTGGGTCAGCGGTAGAGTGGCCAGATGGTAACCACAAGGTTGCCAGTTCGAACCCGGGCTCCCCCAGTGTTAGTGTCAAAGTGTCCTTGAGCAAGACTCTGAACCCCTAATTGCTCCTGATGTGCTGGTTGGTGCCTTGCATGGTTTCCACTGCCATCGGTGAGTGAATGGGTGAATGTAATGCACAATCTCTGTAAAGCGCCTTGGATAAAGGCGCTATATAAATGCACCATTTACCATTTAAGGACTTGCAGCCCAATAGTCAGTCCACGTAAAAAAATGTTTCTATGGCCTAAAGGAACGTCAAAAAAGTAATACATGTTCAATAATATGTGTATCGTTTAAGTGGCAAAATAGCAACATCTAATAATGTTCTGAACTACATGTATCTCCTAAGAATTACAATTAATTAGTGGAAGGAAACCACAACATAAATTCTCTTCAGTTTGTTTTTTCCCGACTTCCTGAAAACTTGCTTAATATTTTCAAAATGTTCTATGGAAACCTAGTAACTGTTACTTCCATGTAGAGCCGGATGCGCTTTTTTTCTTAAGGTACTGTATATCTTTTTTTGACTATTTTTCCTATTGATAGGATACAGTAGCTTGACAGGAAAGGGGAGAGAGACAGGGGAAGACACGCAGCAAAAGGTCGTCGGGCTCGGGACTCGAACCATCGACCCGCTGTCAGGCTGGATGCCTAGCTAGGTGCCTGGACCGCTCAGCCGGCCCAGGCCTCGGATGAGCTTCTTGTCAAGGTGGATAATATGATTGATTTGAATTCCAGGCTCGTATTAAAGATGTAAAGGAGGAGATGGAGGCTGAGCATGCTGCTCGTAGCAACGTGGAGAAGCAGAGAGATGACCTCCATCTGGACCTGGAGAGAGCTGAGAGAGACAACAGGAAGCTGGAGGAATCCATCATGGATCTGCAGAGAGACAAGCAGCAATCTGACCACAAGATCACACAGCAGCAGGTGTTTTAATTGTACATAAGTTAGGCTGACCATACGTCCTCTTTTCCTGGACACGTCCTCTTATGGGGGCTGTCCGGGCTGTCATACATTCTTGAGGTGTTCAAAATATCTTTTGAACTGTCATGTTTACTGAACTAGCCCTTACCCGTTGTGAGATATTTGCCCCCCCTCTTGTGGCCGTGGGGGGTACTGCGCCCGGGCGCATTGCCCATCGTGTGGTGATGTAAAAACAATATTTGTACGGTAAATATGACAGTTGCGTCTGTAAAAAGTAGCCTAGCCGGTTTCTGGGAGCGTGCAGGTTTTTTTTGGCATGGAGAGATGTGTGCTAATAGTGTGGCTCGGTCGGAGATAGACCACGGATAAACGGCTGTAAACGGCTGTTTTTATTCACTAATAAATTCATTATTAATCATTAATGTGTCAAATGGGGAAAAGGGCTCCGTTAAGACCTCCATATAATTATGGTCCATGCCTGTGTGAAAAGTGGGAGTGATTTGTGCAGTTAATGATGAGATAACGCGCTGTCAGTGACATTCATTCAGACATTCATTCAGACATTCGCTGAATTATAGTATGATGATGATGAAATGTTTTGTTGTTCATTTGGAGGGTTCTCTGGAGGAAGAGAAGAAGCTCCGCTTGGACCTGGAGAAGGACCTGAAACACTCCCAGGAATCCATCATGGATCTGCAGAGAGACAAGCAGCAATCTGACCACAAGATCACAGAGCAGCAGGTGATTTAATTGTACATGAATATGTCACTATTACCAGACAGTCTGATTCAAAGACAGTCTCTGGACAGCTAAGGACTGTCAGACCAATATTCAGTCCAGAAAAATCCACAAAAATGTATAGCCTAAAGGAACGTCAAAAAAGTAATACATGTTCAATAATATGTGTCTTGTTTAAGTGGCCAAATAGCAACATCTAAATGTTCTGAACTACATGTACAGTATCACCTATTTAAGAATTACAATTAAACAGTTCTACTGCGTAACCCGCGTTCCCCGCTATAATCAAATATTCTACGCTGCTGAGATTGTTTTATTACCTTTAGAGCATAACACTGAAGTATTTGCAGTTTTCAACCACGAAACACCTGGCGAAAAATGGTCTGTTGGTTAGTTATGATCAGAAGATAAAAATGGTCTGTTGGTTTGTTATGATCAGAAGATAAAAATGGTCTGTTGGTTTGTTATGATCAGAAGATAAAAATGGTCTGTTGGTTTGTTATGATCAGAAGATAAAAATGGTCTTTTTGTCACGGTGCGTGTCAGGTGAGGACCCAGAAGCAGAACACGGCAGGCAGGCAGATCAAGTCCAGTATTTATTAACAGCTCACAGGTATACAGGCAGGAACACAACGTAACAATAACTTATAATCTAGAAAGGAAACACTGAACACAGGGAGACTTAAATAGACACAGACTCACTACACACAGGTGAAACAATAACTACAAACACCACATGATTGGCTGAGAACTTAACATGACACAGGTGGACTCAAGTTAGCAATCAGGGTAGAGACAAGACAGGTAGTAACAAATAGAGTAGACAGGAAACACTAGGAACATAACTACACAATAAAAGATATACAACAGACAGATCGTGACACTGTTGGTTTGTTATGATCAGAAGACGTGAGAATGCAAAAGGAAACCACAGTGAACAGCATGTTGTAGTTTAAACAAACGGCCCGTCCACTTGCATTGGGCTCAATTTCCCAGAAGCCCTAGCAGCAGCCCAGAGGATGACTTGATTTCCGGTTTCGTCACCGGGTCCGGGACAAATCCGCTATTTATTTTTAATTATTTTAAAACGGCGAATTAAACACATTAAACAAATAGCGGGTTTAGCGTGTTACGAGCGGTGGAACCCTGGATTTTACATAATAATAACAGTAAATTATGACTTTAATGTTTATCCACGTCCATGGTGTAATTTACACCAACTGGGGGTCCATGGTCTAATTTATACCAACTGGGGGTCCATGGTCTAATTTATACCAGCTGGGGGTCCATGGTCTAATTTATACCAGCTGGGGGTCCATGGTCTAATTTATACCAACTGGGGGTCCATGGTCTAATTTATACCAACTGGGCGTCTTCTAAATGCACAACGTTGAGAATCACTGAGTAAGAGTAATAAGTACGAGTATATGAATATTATCGTAAATTAATGTATAATATCATTGATTTGAATTAAAGGCTCGTATTAAAGAACTGGAGGAGACAGAAGTGAGGAGAAGATCTGCAGTGGATGTGACTCTGGATCCTGATACAGCACATCCTGAACTCATCCTGTCTGACGATGGAAAACAAGTGACTCATGGAAACAGAAGGAAGAATCTCCCAAACAACAAAGAGAGATTTGATGCAGATGCCTGTGTCTTAGGAAAACAAGGATTCTCCTCAGGAAGGTTTTACTTTGAGGTTCAGGTTAAAAGGAAGACTGAGTGGACTCTAGGAGTGGCCAGAGAGTCCATCAACAGGAAGGGACACATCACACTGACCCCCAACAATGGTTACTGGACTATATGGTTGAGGAATGGAAATGAGTACTGGGCTTGTGCTGAACCTCCTGTCCTCCTCCCTGTTAGAGAGAAGCTCCAGACAGTGGGAGTGTTTGTGGATTATGAGGAGGGTCTAGTCTCCTTTTATGACGTGGAGACCAGAGTTCACGTCTACTCCTTCACTGGCTGCTCCTTCACTGAGGGACTATATCCATACTTTGGTCCTGCTCCTAATTATGGTTGTACAAACTCTGCTCCTCTGACCATCCTGTGATCACAAGAGGTTTTCTGAGCGGTGCTCGACGCTCCAACGCACGTCTTTGTTGTGCGTGTCGATTCCTTATGACTCCTCCCCCTGTGATGTCACGTGGGCAGTGGTGGGGGAAAAAAACGTACTCATATTTTTTTACTTAACCGTTTCCGTGCGGTAAAGGTAGATTTACGTGGTTCGAATCCCAGTGCTTCAATGCGGGAACGGGAGATTTACGTTTACAGTATGTTTTTATTGATTACTTTCAATCGCCTTTCTACACACCCGAGCACTTTATCTACTAGCACAGAACGGTAGCACAACACTCCGATCACCTGATCACAAAAAAAAAGAAAAAGATGCCTCTCCCCCCTCCCTTCCTGAAAACTCAGGACAGGAGGGGCTCAAATGCTCACTATCACACAATGGCGGCCCCCATTGCGAGCGTAGCTACTAGCTAGCCCTTAGCCAGATCACATTTCATGACATCCGATCGTATCTAGCTAGGCTTGCTGTTTCTCACTCACTGAGACATGCCCCTGCATGTCCTGAGACATGCAGGGGCATGTCTCAGGGGAGGGAGGGAGGAGGCGTCTTTGTGTAGACTCTGTTTCTCTCGGAACATATGCTCGCTCGGACTTGTTGCCACTTGCCATAATGGACACCGCACGGATCTAAAGTCTGGTCTCCCTTCCTTCATCATCTCCGGGTGACGGCACGGTTATTTTGTTATGATGATCATGTCTTTACAACTAAGACGCACGCGCCGCTGTTCTGACTTTACAAGTCCGCAGCAACAACAACCTCGGCGAGCCAAGTTGGAACGATACACAGCGACAGATGGATAAATAATGACAATGCGTCTTCGCATCGTTCCATCTGCCCGCCGGGGGTCTTGATCAGTCATCATCATAATCTTCATAAAAAAATAAACAAAACAGTAGTAACGTAGCCCCAAGATGTTCCAGTCCCAATGTCCCATATGCTCATTCTTTAGCTCATACAAACGCCATTTAGTCACAGACATTGACAGGCAGATATAAAAATGAACACAAATAATATCATATACATACTATACACTGAATGAAAGCCCTGAATGTCTACTTTTAGGAGGAAAACAATATACACATTGATCCCATGTACAGTTTGTCTAATTGTTTATTGAATGCAGCTTGCGGCCACCAGAGAGAACTTTAGAGAAAGCATGGACCTGAAGAACTATTATTCACAAAATAAGGCCTATAGCGACATGTACATACTATATACCGTATGAAACGGAAGACTCTCTGCTTTCATAAGAAAAATACTAATACTGTAATAATAATAAAAATCACACCCCTGTGAAGTGAGCAGTGCAACATTGCACTGCTCACTTCAAGCCTCCATATCTCTGTTGTTTTTTTTCACGAGCAGCATGCAGGCAAAAGCAGGTGTTAGAAAAAGGTAAATATCTCCAGAATGGAAGATGGTAGAATCATAATTTTTTTTTAAAATTGAAGTGGACAAGTTAGGCTTTCTTTTGATTTATGCGGTGTGATTCTCGCTATAAGAGACCCCTCGCTGTGGGCCCCTAAAAAAGTTCAAAAGTCCATAGAATCGTTCAGCATTGATCGGGTCTGCAGCCCACAGCCCGCCAGCACTAAAAGTGTTAATATAAGTAAAAGTACCATTACTGCAATGTAGAACTACTCTGCTACTGAGTAAACGTCAACATGTAGAACTACTCTGCTACTGAGTAAACGTCAACATGGACTTGAGTAAAAGTAAAAGTATTGGCTTCAAAATGTACTTAAAGTACCAAAAGTAAAAGTACTCATTATGCACACGTTTTCAAATGTATACGTTTCTTTCTTTATTTTTTCGCAAAACATTATGAGCTTGTAGATCTGCTATTTTTCAAATGGCCAAAATGTATCCGGGGCTGAAGTGGTTAATGTATGATGCCAATTAACAATGACGTCATCATTATGTGTCTCTGAGCCAATCAATGAACGGAGAACTTACGTCATCATTAAGTGTCTGAGCCAATCAATGAACGGAGAACTTACTGTACGTCATCATTATGTGTCTGAGCCAATCAATGAACGGAGAACTTACGTCATCATTAAGTCTCTCTGAGCCAATCAGCATCATGCATGTCGGTGGAAAACCTCGGCCAATAAGGGACCACCATTCTTGATGATGATGATGATGATGATGTAGGATGATTAGAGCGCCGCTCACTTCACACAGGTGTGATTTCTTGATTTCTTTGAGGGGCGCTAGTTTTGAGCAGGGATGCACGATTAATCGGTAGCGTAATCGTAGTCGGGCCATATCGTGCCTTATCGGTAATAATACTGATTATTGAACCGGTTTTCACAGAATGAAAAATAACTCTACCTTTAATGTGTGTACTCGTTTCATTCAGGTGTGGAAACAGAGTACAGGCTTTTTATTGATTGATTGAATAGCCTACTTTATTAACAGGCTTTGGGCCAATAAGCCCCATAGGGCCCTATAGGCTTGTTTCCATTGTGGTCCTCTCTGTACAACTCATTTTAGTCGGGAACCCGTTTTGTCTGTTAGCATTACGTTATGCTTTAGCTATTTAAAAAATAGCAGATCTACAAGCTCGTAGCGCGCCACCGAGTGGCGCGCTACGAGCTTGTAGGTCTGCTGTTTTTGAAAAAAATCGAAGAACGACTGACATAGAAGCATAGCTTTTTCAGAAAACTGTCATTTTCAAACAGACATTTTTTTAGAATCTGATCTCAGGTCAGAATGGGATAATATCGGAATGGGTCAGGATGGGTATCGGCAGATATGACCCTGTGGATGGACAGAGATCGCATTATGGGTCATGATGTCATAGTCGTGCAGCCCTAGCTGTGAAGCATTATGGGTCATGATGTCATAGTCGTGCAGCCCTAGCTGTGAAGCATTATGGGTCATGATGTCATAGTCGTGCAGCCCTAGCTGTGAAGCATTATGGGTCATGATGTCATAGTCGTGCAGCCCTAGCTGTGAAGCATTGTGGGTCATGATGTCATAGTCGTGCAGCCCTAGCTGTGAAGCATTATGGGTCATGATGTCATAGTCGTGAAGCCCTAGCTGTGAAGCATTATGGGTCATGATGTCATAGTCGTGCAGCCCTAGCTGTGAAGCATTATGGGTCATGATGTCATAGTCGTGCAGCCCTAGCTGTGAAGCATTATGGGTCATGATGTCATAGTCGTGCAGCCCTAGCTGTGAAGCATTATGGGTCATGATGTCATAGTCGTGCAGCCCTAGCTGTGAAGCATTATGGGTCATGATGTCATAGTCGTGCAGCCCTAGCTGTGAAGCATTGAGTGTCATTATTGGCACTGATCCTTATGTTACACAAAATATATCCAAAAGTCAGAGATCTTTTTGTGCACAGCTGCATTCTGGGACCTTACCATTAGCTTTAGAAACGGCTAGATTCATTGGTACTCCTGAGGAGGACAGAGTCTGTCTAGTGTGTGATTTAAAAGAAATTGAAAATGAAATTCATTTTTTGTTTTACTGCCCATTATATGAAGAATTAAGACATATATTATTTTGTAAAATGACAACCATCTGTGCTGACTGTTTCTGGTTGGAGGACTATGAAAAACTGGAATTTTGTTTTAGGAAAAGTATTTTTGCTTTTTATGCAGGGCGTGGGAAATAAGGCAGAATGTTTTGTTTGTGTAAAACAAAACAAAAATGGAATATCAACAAAACAAATCTGTTTATTGTACACAATGCAATATTGAAGCAATGTTATGGTGTGTCCTGTAAGTCCATGTGGGCTGGGCGCCTTTGGTGCATGACACAAAAATAAATAAATCTATCTATCTATCTATCTATTGTTTTATTGGCTTTTTCTGTATATTTTCATTATTCTGTGAATTCTCTTCAATAAAAAGACTAAACTGAGTTGATTGTCTGAGTTTGACTGCTGAAAGTAGGCCTGCTAAAATGTTATATTTAGTTGACTAAACAACTAGACTAACTAAACTAAAATCAACAATTATCTGCCAAAAACAACACTGATTGATTGAATAGTTCATCAGAGAGATGTAAACACCACCAAGATACCTGTCTAAATACTTCCTTAATGTAAACGAAGTCCACACCCACAACACCAGAGGGAGTGCAACTAACCATGTACAACCCAGATTCGGCACAAACAAGGGACTAAATTATTTTCGCTCCTATGCCACCAAAATGGGGAACGCCCTACCAACAGTCATTAAGACATGTGAATCCCTTGACTCCTTCAAAACCGCTCTCAAAGGGCACCTACGGACGGTTGCAATTCGAAACTTGCCCCTGTAAAATCTGAATCCCCCCCCCCTTTTTCCCCTCACTGTATATGTTTCTTTTCCCTTTTTGCTTTCTTTATGATGAATTCTATTCTGTTCTTTAACAATATAGAAGTGTCTATTTGTACATCTCTAAATGTTTTGTTGAATTGAACATGGTGGACTTGACTTACTTGACTTAATCCTCTTTACCCCGTCGAGGGGCATAGGGCGTCCACCAGAGCTCTCCATCTCACTCTCTTCTGGGCCTGCGCTTTTGCTTCCTGCCAGCTCATTCCAATGTCCTTAAGGTCCTGGATAGTGGAACGTCTCCAGGTGTTTCTTGGCCTACCCCGTTTCCTCTTCCCCTGTGGATTGTAGTCCAGGGCCTGCCTTGTGATGTTTTCTGTGTCCTTTCTAAGGGTGTGGCCTATCCAGTTCCACTTTCTGCGTTTGATGGTATTATCTATACTGTCCTGTTTTGAGATCCTCCATAACTCCTCATTTGTGGTTTTGATGGGCCACCATAGTTTGAGGATGTAACGCAGGCATTTATTTACAAACACCTGTAGCTTGTTTATTAGGCCCTCGTTAGTCTTCCATGTTTCAGAGCCATAGAGCAGGACGGTCTTCACATTTGTGTTGAAGATCCGTAGCTTGGTGTTATTAGAGAGCTGTTTGGATATCCAGATTGGTCGCAAGATCCTAAATGCCATCTGTGCTTTGCTGATTCTTTGCTCTATGTCCCTGTCTGCTCCTCCATCCCTGCTGATGTTGCTCCCTAGATATGTAAAGTGTTCCAGATCTTCTATGGCCTCTCCTCCAAGTGTGATGGGGTCGTGTACCCGCGGATTTATCTTCATAGTCTTCGTTTTACCGGTGTTGATCTTGAGCCCAAGCTGTTCGCTGTTTGCCTGCAGTCTGTCTGTCTTCTGTTGCATGTGTGTGTGGTTTTCAGAGAGTATTGCGAGGTCATCTGCAAAGTCCAGGTCCTCGAGCTGTGTAAACAAGGTCCACTGGATTCCTGTCCGATGATCTTTGGTTGTTTTTCTCATTATCCAATCAATGGCAATGAGGAAGATCAGAGGAGAGAGGAGACAACCCTGCCGTACTCCTGTTGTGATTGCAAAGGTGTCTGAAAGTTTGCCCTTGCTGATCACACGGCCACTGAAATCCTGGTACATGTTTTTTATTAGGTTGGTGATTTTAGAGGGTAGGCCATAGTGCCCTAGCAGTTTCCACAGCACTTCCCTGTCTAGGCTATCAAAAGCTTTTTCAAAGTCTACAAAGTTTACATAGAGGGGGGATTGCCACTCTACGCACTGCTCGATGATGATTCTCAGGGTTGCAATATGGTCTGTGCATGATTTGTCTTTCCTGAACCCAGCTTGCTCTTTTCTTAGCTGTTTGTCCAGGGCTGATTGTATCCTATCTAAAATAATCCTGCAGAAGACTTTGCTAGGGATAGACAATAGCATTATGCCTCTCCAGTTGCTGCATTCACTAAGGTTTCCTTTTTTAGGAAGGGTGACCATTAGGCCGGTTTTCCACTCTGTTGGGATGACTTCCGTATCCCAGATGTTGTTGAGAAGGAGGTATAAAACCTCAGTGGTTGCCTTGGGGTCAGCTTTCAGGATATCAGGGCTGATGTTGTCAACTCCTGGTGCTTTTCCAGCCTTCAGCTTCTTGATGGCTCTTGTTATTTCGTCCTTTGAGATCCTCCCGCAGTTGATCTTCAGGGTTTTGTTTGGAACCATGGGGATCTCTGGTGTTATTTCTGGAGGAGGTCTGTTTAGGAGTTCGTGGAAGTGTTCCCTCCAGCGTTCCAGCTGTTGGGTTTCCAGTGTGAGGAGTTGTCCCTCTTTGTTTTTAACTGGTCGGCTGATAGTCCTGTTCTTCCCCGCCAGTTGCCTTGTGATCCTGTAAAGGTCTTTCATGTTCCGCTGCCCAGCTGCTACCTCTGCCTCGCATGCCAGGTCGTTGACATATCTCCTCTTGTCCCTTTTTGTCTTCTTCTTCACTGTCCTGCTTTGTTGCTGGTATTCTTGTCTCCACTGTTCCTTCTTTTCCCTATCAGGTTCCCTGTTGCCCTTAGCTTTGAGGTCCCTTCTATCCTCTATGGCCTGCCAGGTGTCATCCGCAATCCAGTCTTTTCTTTCACTCTTCCTGTACCCCAGAACATGTTCACATGTTTCTATGAAGGCTTTCTTGCAGTTCCCCCATTCTTCCTCCACCTCGCCTGTTCCTGCTAGTGGTGCAAATCTGTTCTTCAGTGTCAACCCTGCATCTTTTCTAACCTGGGGATCTCTTAGTTTCCTGACATCAAACTTTCTCTGTGCCTTGTTTTCTGTCCTTGGCTTTGCAGCTAGTTTTAGTCTAAACTCTCCTATCAGTAGGTGGTGGTCGGAGTCGATGTCAGCTCCTCTCTTTACCCTAACATCAAGGAGCAGCTTTCTCCATTTTCTTGCTATGGTTATGTGGTCGATTTGGTTCTCTGTGTTTAGATCAGGGGAGATCCATGTGGCTTTGTGTGTGGGCTTGTGTGGAAATAGGCTCCCTCCAATGATTAGTTCGTTGAAGGCGCAGAAGTCCGCAAAAAGAGCTCCATTTTCGTTCACATCTCCGAGGCCTTCTTTTCCCATGATGCTTGTCCACTTGGTGTTGTCCCTCCCGACCTTGGCATTCATGTCTCCCAGAACTATTTGGATATCTCTCTTTGGGGACTTCTGTATTTGCGCTTGTAGTTGTTGGTAGAACTTCTCCTTCTCTTCGTTCTCAGCCGAGTTTGTCGGTGCGTAGCACTGGATGATGGTGATATTTCGGCCCTTGGATGCAAATCTAGCAGTGATGATTCTTTCGGAAACGGGTTCCCATTCCAGGAGGCTTTTGGTCGCATATTTTGAGAGAATTAAGCCCACACCATACATATGTGGATCTTCTTCTCTCTCCCTCCCCGAGTACAGAAACCTCTCTCCTGTGGCTGTGGTGACTTCCCCAAAGGTGTTCCATCTACATTCACTAACTCCTATTATGCTAACATTGTACCTTCTCATCTCTTTGGCTAGTTGTGCTAGCTTTCCTGCTTGGTGTAGAGTTCTCACGTTCCAGCACCCTAGTCTGGACTTGGACTTGAACTGTAGTAGGCTTTTCCTCCCTTGGGCTTCGCTATGGGTTTGGCCCAAGGAATTCATCCGTACCCTGCTAGTAGGGTGGCTTCCTTGATTCAAGTGGGTATGGTTTCTTCTGGTTTCAGATTCTGTAATCGTTTTTTACGGCTGGATGGGTGATTGGCCCAAGCAGTCGTGGAGTTGGTCTGTTAGTCCCCTTCCCATGCTTAAGTCTTCCAGGCAAAGGATTACAGCCCCATGCCACGTGGGGCCAGACATTAAATACAGCAGTGGGTCGTGTACAAGCCGTCCCGGCACGTCAAGCCCGGCCAACTCCTGCCACTGTATGATGAAGGCACGAGTGCCACACATCACCAGCAGCACGGGTGATGTTTTTTTGTGCTTGAATGATTGATTGAAATATTTATTAACAGTTTGCAGAATTACAGTACATTTCAAGCACAAACTCAATACAAAGACTGTTGACGGTGAGTGGACGACCCAATTAAGCATTACACTTGTTTACAACAGGGTCCACCATGTTCAATTCATCCAAATTGAAATGTACTGTAATTCTGCAAACTGTTAATACATATTACAATCAATCAAAACAACACAGTGATCAAACACTTTTTGACGTAAAAAGGTCCTTAAGCGGTCTTGTTTCCATTCAGGTACCGGGTATTCAATTCAATAATCATGACATGACAAAATTCAAATAATCACAAAAGCAAGAAAGAAAATAATAAATAATATGTACAGTACTGTACCTTCGACAGGCAGCCTCTGTAGACATTTTTAAAGCTCAGTTCAAGACCCACTTCTACAACATTGCAACATCATACAAATTAAGTAATAGGCCTACTAGCCTAATAGTCTGGGTCGCATTTCCATTGGCCTTTTGTTTGGTCCAATTAGTTAATGAACAAACAGAGTTGAAAACTCTCCGTATACTTAGTAAACTTGACCTTACAAGGCTCTGTACTTGGTCTGCTCTTTTCACCTCTATCCTAAACCCATGCAGAAGATATAGCCGATCTACAAGCTCACAACACGTGCAGAAGATAGCCGATCTACAAGCTCACAACACGTCGCTCTGTCTGGAATCACTTGGTATTGTGTAATACTCGAATACCACCTGTAGATGTCAGTATCAAGTATCATGGTAACCTGTGGTGAATGACTAGAATGGGTTTCTTTCTATGGCGTCAAAACAAGTCAAGACGTTCTAATTCATGATGATGATGGACTTTATTTCAGACACAGTGGGTCCACAAACAAAACACAGAAACAAGACAGACAATACAAATAACACAGAGATAGATGTAGCCTACGTAACACACTATCCATAAAGATCTATATCAATTCAAAAACATTATTATTTATTAAACATTTACTCCAGTGTTTCCAGAAGCACGAGGAAAAGATTGTATCACTCTGTGTGATACCTGTTAAGGCCATGATTAATACATTCTTTGACTCCTTCAGTGTCTACACATTAATCTAAACATACAATCCCTCAGTACAGCATGAAAGCCATGGGTACATTATAACTCTAGATTTGTACCAGCTGCTTATATAATGGGATGAATCTAGAGTTGCACACACCCTCCATCGACTCCCCATTCATCCAATTTGCTTTTGCGATCTGCTTGTATTAAAACGACTCACCAACATTGAAGCTGTAGGGCAAAGCTTGAATTATCATCCTCTTTCAATCTGTAAAGCTTTTGTTTAATACAAATCCACGTAGACATGTTGTTATGAGCCACTTCCTGTCAAGACGTTCTGTGCAGGTGATTCTTTTTCTATTTTGTTGGAGTTTGGAAGCGCTCGTCAAAGTCACTGAACGGCCCTGCGTACCGCCTGGTTCAAATGTTCACCTCATGGGGGCGGCAGCAGCACAGCCCGTTGATAAAAACGAGTGCTTCCAAACTCCGACACTTAGAAAAAATATCAGAGAAATATCATAGAACTGAGCAGGTGTGAGACCAGGACTGAGACCAGGTGTGAGACCAGGACTAAGACCAGGTGTGAGACCAGGACTAAGACCAGGTGTGAGACCAGGACTGAGACCAGGTGTGAGACCAGGACTGAGACCAGGTGTGAGACCAGGACTGAGACCAGGTGTGAGACCAGGACTAAGACCAGGTGTGAGACCAGGACTAAGACCAGGTGTGAGACCAGGACTGAGACCAGGTGTGAGACCAGGACTGAGACCAGGTGTGAGACCAGGACTAAGACCAGGTGTGAGACCAGGACTGAGAGAAGGAATGGAATGTGGGGACAGACAGACAGACAGACAGACAGACAGACAGACAGACAGACAGACAGACAGACAGACCGTGACAGTGCTACTGTGGGATTAAATCATAAAGAGCTTGTAGGTCTGCTATTTTTGAAAAATCGTTAAAATGTGGCACAAATCATTGAATAATATATTTCAGAGCAAACATTTTAAACTAAAATTGTTGCTTCGGGGAGAGATGGGGGTCCGTGGCCCAATAGAGATAATTCTGGGGGTCCTTGACATGAAAAAGGTTGAGCAACCACTGACATAGAAACATGGGTTTTTCAGAAAAAAAGTACGATTTAGAAGCCTTTTTTTTAATCGACCTCAGTCCAAAATGGGTTAAGGAATGTTATATGCATGCACACTATGTGTACTGTAAACTCTACATTTCAATTTGGCAACTATTCAGTAGAAAAAAAAGAATAATAATAATAATAATTAAAAATAAGTTTTTCCCTTTTTTCCTTTAAAAAATATAATAATTTGGGGACCCCCCGAGGGGTCGCGACCCACAGGTTGAGAACCACTGTCATAGTGACATAGTTCATAAGGTTTAAACTGCAGGTGAAAAAAAGCAAACCTGCTAAACCAGCCTGAAGGAGGAAGACATGGGTTTCTGCACCCATAACCCTTTATCTTATACTGTTGTGCTATACGCGTCTATTGAGTTGACACGCAGACAGACAGACAGACACACACACGCAGACAGGTATGTATTGTATTGATATTTGTACCACATCGGACAATGTTTTAATGTTATATTGTATTAAGTTCATGTCACAGAACTCGTGAGGTGGTTGTTAATGTTTCATGTACTTTATACGAGCCAATCTGTTTTCTACTAGGGAGGGGGGGGGGGGGGGGGGAGAAGCCATCTTGTCGGCCAAAGAGAATCCCCGTGACATGTTGGTTTCACGGTGTAGCTTTAATCAGGAGTATTCTTAAAGTTATTAGTTTAGCTACGGTATAAATTGTGTGTTTATATTGCATTAATTGGATTGCGCGCGCGTGTGTGTGTGTGTGTGTGTGTGTGTGTGTGTGTGTGTGTGTGTAAAGGTCTCTGCTCCACCATGAGTGAGTCTGTGGAGAGAGAGGAAGGGGGCGTGGCCTCTAAAAGCAGCCATTCTGACTCTGACCAACATGAGAGGTAATTTACCTATATATATATATATATATATATATATATATATATATATATATATATATATATATAGTGGACAGTACCTGAGTACTTTTACTAGACACAGTAAGGCACAAAATATAAATTCGACCTACCGACTTCACATTCGACACACGTGTTCCACACCCCCGCAGGGAAGGCAGTGCCCGGTATCGAGTCGGTCCGGTCGGACCCACGCTAACTCCAGAACTACCACAAAAAGGCTCTGGTCAGGCTCTGCCATGCAGTGGGCCTAATGAGGCCAACTCCTTTCACCTGAGCAATTTCCAGCCAGTCTTCACACACACACACACACACACACACACACACACACACACACACACACAGGCACATACACAGATCTCCATGTGGGACACCGGCTGACAGTTAAAACGGGTGCTTTATGACAACGTCTATCATTAGGTTCCCAAGTTGCATCGTTCCCAAGTAGGCCGGCGGGCACGTACAGGTCTAGTACAATACAAAGGTCTAGTACAGGTCTAGTACAATACAAAGGTCTAGTACAGGTCTAGTACAAGTCTAGTACAATACAAAGGTCTAGTACAGGTCTAGTACAATACAAAGTAAGACTGTAGCTCTTCTCACAACATTGACATTGAGGTATCAGTCATAGCCTACCTCCTGTTGTTGTCGATGGCCTCGGGGGTATCCACACTTTTCCTGGGCTGTGTGTGCTCCAGTTCCTGTCGATTTGATCCAATGAAAGCCATTGAAACTGGTCAGATGATCAATGATATCCAATGAAATCAACAGGAACTGGAGCACACACAGCCCAGGAAAAGTGTGGATAGTTTTGGCTACATCTAGCTACTTCAGCTACATCCAAGATGGCGCCTTGTGCACCTTGAAACGGGCCCTGAAGAAACAAATCGCCGGGCGTCCTGATTGAATGGTTACAAATCCCCCCCCGGGCGTTCTAGGTTTTCTGTGACCGTTCGACGTATTCAGTATAATAGGAAATCACATACATGGCTTATAGATTTATGTTCATATTGAGTTTCTATCATATAATGGCTTGTGCGTGCGTGCGTGCGTGCGTGCGTGCGTGACTCCTCCACAGAGACCACCAGAAGAAGGGTCTCGATGGTCAGTGTGATCAGGAGCAACAAACGGATCCGGTGAGTCACTTTAAAAATCTTTTCTCGACACCAATTCAATGAAAATGATGGGTTGAAAAAAACCCTGATGTTTTCATCGCCGTGTTTATGGCTGTAATGAATAACGATGTACAAAAATGTATTGTTGTTCATTTGGAGGGTTCTATGGAGAAAGAGAGGAAGCTCCGCATGGACCTGGAGAAGGAGCTGCAACGCTCCCAGGAATCCATCATGTATCTGCAGAATGAGATCAAGAAGTAATGTGGACAACAGCATGAAATGACACGTAGAAAAACCTACCCGTAGAATGACTCTAACATACTAACATACTGTAGAATGACTCTAACATACTGTAGAATGACTCTAACATACTGTAGAATGACTAACATACTGTAGAATGACTCTAACATACTGTAGAATGACTCTAACATACTGTAGAATGACTCTAACATACTGTAGAATGACTCTAACATACTGTAGAATGACTAACATACTGTAGAATGACTCTAACATACTGTATAATGACTCTAACATACTGTAGAATGACTAACATACTGTAGAATGACTCTAACATACTGTAGAATGACTCTAACATACTGTAGAATGACTAACATACTGTAGAATGACTCTAACATACTGTATAATGACTCTAACATACTGTAGAATGACTAACATACTGTAGAATGACTCTAACATACTGTAGAATGACTCTAACATACTGTAGAATGACTCTAACATACTGTAGAATGACTAACATACTGTAGAATGACTCTAACATACTGTAGAATGACTCTAACATACTGTAGAATGACTAACATACTGTAGAATGACTCTAACATACTGTAGAATGACTCTAACATACTGTATAATGACTCTAACATACTGTAGTGTAGAATGACTCTAACATACTGTAGTGTAGAATGACTCTAACATACTGTAGAATGACTCTAACATACTGTATTATTATGTATGAGAATGTCCCACCACACCACTTGATGGTAACTTTTATCTTTATTTGCACGGTGTAAAAACAGACACAACTAAAATGTATTTCTGTTAAAACAACCCAATAATAATAATAATAATAATAATAATAATAAAACTTTATTTGTATAGCACCTTTCATGACATGAAATGCAGCTCAAAGTGCTTTACAGACAGTGGCGGCTCTAGGTGATGTTGGTTGGAGGGGCTGCCTAAGAAATCTTATGCTACGGGGCCAATATACGATAGTATATGCTGATTGATTGATTGATTTATTAACAGTTTGCAGAATTACAGTACAACTCAATACAAAAACATGCTATCCATTGTTCACCCTATACTACAGCATGTTCACAGAATACTGGTCTCTACTCTACAGCAACAACAGCATCAGCATCACATTCCACAACAACCCAGTACCCATGCAGTGCTACTCAGAAAATCTATTACACTATGCTACCCAACTATAGTTCAACCTGCAGCAATAGCATCATATTCCAGATATCAAAGTACAGCAATGACACTACTACAGGCCTATACTTTGTTACAGCAAATGCTCCACAACAACAGAAGTGCATCATGCCCACAACAAACACTCCACTGAACATTAATGTATAGCTGCTCAGCCTACTGTCATTAATAATAACAGTACACATGCACGCACGCATGCACGCACACGCACGCGTTGCGCGCGCGCGCGTCGGTGCCGTTTCGAAACAAGCAACTTGCAAGGCACACACATGCACGCTCGTGTGCACGCACACTGCTCCGAAACAACACTAAAGCCCGACACACACCGGCTGCGTCCCCCGCGCGGCGCACACAGCCGCCTCCATTATTTTCAATGAACCTAACGCACACCGGCTCCGTCCGCCGCGCGGAGCCACGCCATTATGTTTCTTAACTTTGTGAGATGAATGAAGCAGACCACTCTACCTTTCTGTGGGTCTGGTGTGCGGTCACCGGTCAGCTGTCTGCCCCAAGCAAGAATTTCAAACTCACAAAACGTATTCTTCGTATCCTTTCCTTTTGTTATATGATCCAAAATGGACGATATGCTCCCAGTCTCTTAAATTCATTTTCCCCTCCACGGACACGGGACAAAACGGATTATAAAGTAAATAATAAACTTATTTCATTTAAAATACTTACACCCGCCATTCTTTCAGTTTCACATAAACAACCACACACGAGCAGGTGCTGTGATTGGTCAATAGCCAATGACCTCACGGTCTGAGGCGGGCATTAGGGCTGAGCACAGCCCTCTATTGGCTCGGGGGCTGAGAGATTTTAGCCCCAATGGCAAGTAAACCAAGCAGGCGTGTCTTGGCAGCTGTCAATCATTCAACGCAATGAAAGCCAATGGAAGCATTTTGGGCTGTAAAAAAATCAGCCCATTTTGACCTATTTTGTGTTTTTCTTGTATCTATTTGATGCTGTTGCTGCTTTAGATTATACCAGAATATAAAAGTATCTATTCTAAAACATTTTAATAATAATTTCTCATCTTTACTCCATAAGATAGGGGGGGCTCAGCCCCCCTTGCCCATACATACGAGCCACCCCTGTTTACAGAGCAATGGAGAAAAAAGAAAAGAAAAGCAAGGCATAAACATTAAAAACAAGAGCTGAAGAGCAGTAATGCAATACAGTGAGGACATGAATAACAACAATTAAAAGATCAATTAAAAGCAATGTTGTAGAAGTGGGTCTTGAGCTGTGCTTTAAAAATGTCTACAGAGGCTGCCTGACGAAGGTACAGTAGCCTACTGTACATATTATTTATTATTGTCTTTCTTTCTTTTGTGATTATTTGAATTTTGTCATGTCATGATTATTGAATTGAATACCCGGTACCTGAATGGAAACAAGACCGCTTAAGGACCTTTTTTCGTCAAAAAGTGTTTGATCACTGTGCTGTTTTGATTGATTGTAAATATGTATTAACAGTTTGCAGAATTACAGTACATTTCAATTTTGATGAATTGAACATGGTGTACCCTGTTGTAATCAAGTGTAATGCTTAATTGGGTCGTCCACTCACCGTCAACAGTCTTTGTATTGAGTTTGTGCTTGAAATGTACTGTAATTCTGCAAACTGTTAATAAATATTTCAATCAATCAATCAAGCACAAACTCAATACAAAGACTGTTAACTGTGAGTGGACGACCCAATTAAGCATTACACTTGTTTACAACAGGGTCCACCATGTTCAATTCATCAAAACATTTAGAGACGTACAAATAGACACTTCTATATAGTTAAAGAACAGAACGGGAATTCATCATAAAGGAAGCAAAAAGGGAAAAGAAACATATACAGTGAGGGGGAAAGGGGGGGGGGATTCAGATTTCACAGGGGCCAGTTTCTAATTGCAGTCGTCCGTAGGTGACCTTTGAGAGCGGTTTTGAAGGAGTCAAGGGATTCACATGTCTTAATGACTGTTGGTAGGGCGTTCCACATTTTGGTGGCATAGGAGCGAAAATAATTTAGTCCCTTGTTTGTGCCGAATCTGGGTTGTACATGGTTTGTTGCACTCCCTCTGGTGTTGTGGGTGTGGACTTCGTTTACATTAAGGAAGTATTTAGACAGGTATCTTGGTGGTGTTTACATCTCTCTGATGAACTATTCAATCATTGGCAGATAATTGTTTATTTTAGTTTAGTTAGTCTAGTTGTTTAGTCAACTAAATATGATAAGATTTTAGCAGGCCTACTTTCAGCAGTCAAACTCAGACAATCAACTCAGTTTAGTCTTTTTATTGAAGAGAATTCACAGAATAATGAAAATATACAGAAAAAGCCAATAAAACAATAATGACACTCAATGCTTCACAGCTAGGGCTGCAGGATTATGACATCATGACCCATAATGCGATCTCTGTTCATCCACAGGGTCATATCTGCCGATGCCCATCCTGACCCATTCCCATATTATCCCATTCTGACCTGAGATCAGATTATAAAAAAATGTCTGTTTGAAAATGACAGTTTTCTGAAAAAGCTATGTTTCTATGTTTTTTTCAAAAATAGCAGACCTACAAGCTCGTAGCGCGCCACTCGGTGGCGCGCTACGAGCTTGTAGATCTGCTATTTTTTAAATAGCTAAAGCATAACGTAATGCTAACAGACAAAACGGGTTCCCGACTAAAATGAGTTGTACAGAGAGGACCACAATGGAAACAAGCCTATAGGGCCCTATGGGGCTTATTGGCCCAAAGCCTGTTAATAAAGTAGGCTATTCAATCAATCAATAAAAAGCCTGTACTCTGTTTCCACACCTGAATGAAACGAGTACACACATTAAAGGTAGAGTTATTTTTCATTCTGTGAAAACCGGTTCAATAATCAGTATTATTACCGATAAGGCACGATATGGCCCGACTACGATTACGCTACCGATTAATCGTGCATCCCTGCTCAAAACTAGCGCCCCTCAAAGAAAGACAAGAAATCACACCTGTGTGAAGTGCGCGGCGCTCTAATCATCCTACATCATCATCATCATCATCATCAAGAATGGTGGTCCCTTATTGGCCGAGGTTTTCCACCGACATGCATGATGCTGATTGGCTCAGAGAGACTTAATGATGACGTAAGTTCTCCGTTCATTGATTGGCTCAGACACATAATGATGACGTACAGTAAGTTCTCCGTTCATTGATTGGCTCAGACACTTAATGATGACGTAAGTTCTCCGTTCATTGATTGGCTCAGAGACACATAATGATGACGTCATTGTTAATTGGCATCATACATTAACCACTTCAGCCCCGGATACATTTTGGCCATTTGAAAAATAGCAGATCTACAAGCTCATAATGTTTTGCGAAAAAATAAAGAAAGAAACGTATACATTTGAAAACGTGTGCATAATGAGTACTTTTACTTTTGGTACTTTAAGTACATTTTGAAGCCAATACTTTTACTTTTACTCAAGTCCATGTTGACGTTTACTCAGTAGCAGAGTAGTTCTACATGTTGACGTTTACTCAGTAGCAGAGTAGTTCTACATTGCAGTAATGGTACTTTTACTTATGTTAAGTAAAAAAATATGAGTACGTTTTTTTCCCCCACCACTGCCCACGTGACATCACAGGGGGAGGAGTCATAAGGAATCGACACGCACAACAAAGACGTGCGTTGGAGCGTCGAGCACCGCTCAGAAAACCTCTTGTGATCACAGGATGGTCAGAGGAGCAGAGTTTGTACAACCATAATTAGGAGCAGGACCAAAGTATGGATATAGTCTCTCAGTGAAGGAGCAGCCAGTGAAGGAGTAGACGTGAACTCTGGTCTCCACGTCATAAAAGGAGACTAGACCCTCCTCATAATCCACAAACACTCCCACTGTCTGGAGCTTCTCTCTAACAGGGAGGAGGACAGGAGGGCCAGCACAACCCCTGTACTCATTTACATTCCTCAACATTATAGTCCAGTAACCATTGTTGGGGGTCAGTGTGATGTTTCCCTTCCTGTTGATGGACTCTCTGGCCACTCCTAGAGTCCACTCAGTCTTCCTTTTAACCTGAACCTCAAAGTAAAACCTTCCTGAGGAGAATCCTTGTTTTCCTAAGACACAGGCACTTGTATCAAATCTCTCTTTGTTGTTTGGGAGATTCTTCCTTATGTTTCCAGTATACACTTGTTTTCCATCGTCAGACAGGATGAGGGCAGGATGTGCTGTATCAGGATCCAGAGTCACATCCACTGCAGATCTTCTCCTCACTTCTGGCTCCTCCAGTTCTTTAATACGAGCCTTTAATTCAAATCAATGATATTATACATTAATTTACGATAATATTCATATACTCGTACTTATTACTCTTACTCAGTGATTCTCAACGTTGTGCATTTAGAAGACGCCCAGTTGGTATAAATTAGACCATGGACCCCCAGTTGGTATAAATTAGACCATGGACCCCCAGTTGGTATAAATTAGACCATGGACCCCCAGTTGGTGTAAATTACACCATGGACGTGGATAAACATTAAAATCATAATTTACTGTTATTATTATGTAAAATCCAGGGTTCCACCGCTCGTAACACGCTAAACCCGCTATTTGTTTAATGTGTTTAATTCGCCGTTTTAAAATAATTAAAAATAAATAGCGGATTTGTCCCGGACCCGGTGACGAAACCGGAAATCAAGTCATCCTCTGGGCTGCTACTAGGGCTTCTGGGAAATTGAGCCCAATGCAAGTGGACGTTTGTTTAGACTACAACAGGCTGTTCACTGTGGTTTCCTTTTGCATTCTCACGTCTTCTGATCATAACAAACCAACAGACCATTTTTATCTTCTGATCATAACAAACCAACAGACCATTTTTATCTTCTGATCATAACAAACCAACAGACCATTTTTATCTTCTGATCATAACAAACCAACAGACCATTTTTCGCCATGAGGTTTTCGTGGTTGAAAACTGCAAATACTTCAGCGTTATGCTCTAAAGGTAATAAAACAATCTCGGCAGCGTAGAATATTCGATTAAATAGCGGGAACGCGGGTTACGCAGTAGAACTGTTTAATTGTGATTGTTACATAGGTGATATACTGTACATTAGTAGAACATTAGTAGATGTTGCTATTTGGCCACTTAAACGATACACATATTATTGAACATGTATTACTTTTTTGACGTTCCTTTAGGCCATAGAATTTTCTTTTATGTGGACTGACTATTGGGCTGCAAGTCCTTAATGGTAAATTTTGCATTTATATAGCACCTTTATCCAAGGCGCTTTACAGAGATTGTGCATCACATTCACCCATTCACACACCGATGGCAGTGGAAACCATGCAAGGCACCAACCAGCACATCAGGAGCAATTAGGGGTTCAGAGTCTTGCTCAAGGACACTTTGACACTAACACTGGGGGAGCCCGGGTTCGAACTGGCAACCTTGTGGTTACCATCTGGCCACTCTACCGCTGAACCACCGCCGCCCCTGACAGTCCTTAGCTGTCCAGAGACTGTCTTTGAATCAGACTGTCTGGTAATAGTGACATATTCATGTAAAATTAAATCACCTGCTGCTGTGTGATCTTGTGGTCAGATTGCTGCTTGTCTCTCCAAAACCT
The DNA here is from genome assembly GCF_963924005.1 of Protomyctophum bolini. Classification (NCBI taxonomy): domain Eukaryota; kingdom Metazoa; phylum Chordata; class Actinopteri; order Myctophiformes; family Myctophidae; genus Protomyctophum; species Protomyctophum bolini. Next base: position 48,133,789 of record NC_137870.1, read on the forward strand.
CCAGAACGAACAACACCCTCCAAATGAACCCTCCAAATGAACAACAAAACATTTCATCATTCAGTAAACATGACAGTTCAAAAGATATTTTGAACACCTCAAGAATGTATAAAACCGTCCCGGACAGCCCCCATAAGAGGACGTGTCCAGGAAAAGATACCAGTTGGTATAAATTAGACCATGGACCCCCAGCTGGTGTAAATTACACCATGGACGTGGATAAACATTAAAATCATAATTTACTGTTATTTTCTAATGTAAAATCCAGGGTTCCACCGCGCGTAACACGCTAAACCCACTATTTGTTTAATGTGTTTAATTCGCCGTTTTAAAATAATTAAAAATAAATAGCAGCCTTGTACTCATTTCCATTCCTCAACACTATAGTCCAGTAACCTTTGATGGGTCTCAGTGTGATCTGTCCCTTCCTGTTGATGGACTCTCTGGCCACTCCTAGATCCCACTCAGTCTTCCTTTTAACCTGAACCTCAAAGTAAAACCTTCCTGAGGAGAATCCTTGTTATCCTAAGACACAGACACATGTATCAAAACTCTCTTTGTTGTTTGGGAGATCCTTCCTTATGTTTCCAAGACTCACTTGTTTTCCATCAGGATCCAGAGTCACAATCACTGCAGATCTTCTCCTCACTTCTGCCTCCTCCAGTTCTTTAATACAAGCCTTTAATTCAAATCAATGATATTATACATTAATTTATGATAATATTCATATACTCGTACTCATTACTCTTACTCAGTGATTCTCAACGTTGTGCATTTAGAGGACCCCCAGTTGGTATAAATTAGACCATGGACCCCCAGTTGGTATAAATTAGACCATGGACCCCCAGATGGTATAAATTACACAATGGACCCCCAGTTGGTATAAATTAGACCATGGACCCCCAGTTGGTATAAATTAGACCAAGGACCCCCAGTTGGTATAAATTAGACCATGGACCCCCAGTTGGTATAAATTAGACCATGGACCCCCAGTTGGTATAAATTAGACCATGGACCCCCAGCTGGTATAAATTAGACCATGGACCCCCAGATGGTATAAATTAGACCATGGACCCCCAGCTGGTATAAATTAGACCATGGACCCCCAGCTGGTATAAATTAGACCATGGACCCCCAGATGGTATAAATTAGACCATGGACCCCCAGTTGGTATAAATTAGACCATGGACCCCCAGTTGGTATAAATTACACCATGGATCCCCAGTTGGTATAAATTACACCATGGACGTGGATAAACATTAAAATCATAATTTACTGTTATTTTCTAATGTAAAATCCAGGGTTCCACCGCTCGTAACACGCTAAACCCGCTATTTGTTTAATGTGTTTAATTTGCCGTTTTAAAATAATTAAAAATAAATAGCGGATTTGTCCCGGACCCGGTGACAAAACCGGAAATCAAGTCATCCTCTGGGCTGCTGCTAGGGCTTCTGGGAAATTGAGCCCAATGCAAGTGGACGGGCCGTTTGTTTAGACTAAACATGCTGTTCACTGTGGTTTCCTTTTGCATTCTCACGTCTTCTGATCATAACAAACCAACAGTGTCACGATCTGTCTGTTGTATATCTTTTATTGTGTAGTTATGTTCCTAGTGTTTCCTGTCTACTCTATTTGTTACTACCTGTCTTGTCTCTACCCTGATTGCTAACTTGAGTCCACCTGTGTCATGTTAAGTTCTCAGCCAATCATGTGGTGTTTGTAGTTATTGTTTCACCTGTGTGTAGTGAGTCTGTGTCTATTTAAGTCTCCCTGTGTTCAGTGTTTCCTTTCTAGATTATAAGTTATTGTTACGTTGTGTTCCTGCCTGTATACCTGTGAGCTGTTAATAAATACTGGACTTGATCTGCCTGCCTGCCGTGTTCTGCTTCTGGGTCCTCACCTGACACGCACCGTGACAAACAGACCATTTTTATCTTCTGATCATAACAAACCAACAGACCATTTTTATCTTCTGATCATAACAAACCAACAGACCATTTTTATCTTCTGATCATAACTAACCAACAGACCATTTTTCGCCAGGTTTTCGTGGTTGAAAACTGCAAATACTTCAGTGTTATGCTCTAAAGGTAATAACACAATCTCAGCAGCATAGAATATTTGATTATAGCGGGGAACGCGGGTTACGCAGTAGAACTGTTTAATTGTAATTCTTAAATAGGTGATACTGTACATGTAGTTCAGAACATTTAGATGTTGCTATTTGGCCACTTAAACAAGACACATATTATTGAACATGTATTACTTTTTTGACGTTCCTTTAGGCTATACATTTTTGTGGATTTTTCTGGACTGAATATTGGTCTGACAGTCCTTAGCTGTCCAGAGACTGTCTTTGAATCAGACTGTCTGGTAATAGTGACATATTCATGTACAATTAAATCACCTGCTGCTCTGTGATCTTGTGGTCAGATTGCTGCTTGTCTCTCTGCAGATCCATGATGGATTCCTGGGAGTGTTTCAGGTCCTCCTCCAGGTCCAAGCGGAGCTTCTTCTCTTCCTCCAGAGAACCCTCCAAATGAACAACAAAACATTTCATCATCATACTATAATTCAGCGAATGTCTGAATGAATGTCACTGACAGCGCGTTATCTCATCATTAACTGCACGAATCACTCCCACTTTTCACATAGGCATGGACCATAATTATGGACCATAATTATATGTTATATATTTAATTATATATCATGTCTATATTAATTATATATCATAATTATATATTATATATAATTATATCACCCAACATGTACATTTTCCCACCCACAAAAATGGACACACTTTGGATCTGATCTGCACCACTGGAATAACCACCAATAACCTCATCAGCACAGACCTTGGCTCCACCATCTCTGACCACCTGGCTCTTACTATGGACATTGATACCCCCACCCCCCTCATTAAGCAAAAACGCTCCATATCATTCCGGAACCTCAAATCAATTGATCCCTCCGCTCTCTCCTCCTTACTGTCTGAAACCATATCAGACTCCACCTCCAACACCCCCCCAACTGAACTTGTCAACAACTACAACAATGCACTCTCCTCCTGCCTCAATCAACTTGCCCCCACAAAAACCAAACCTGTTTCCTACACCCACTCTGCCCCCTGGTATAATGATCATCTCCACCAACTCAAAAAACAGGGCCGCCAACTGGAACGGCTTGTGAAGAAAACGGGTCTCACTGTTCACTCCCAGGCTTACATACTGCATCAGGAACAATACAAAAACGCCCTAAATAGTGCACGTACCTCCCACTACTCATCCGTCATTCAATCCGGCAGCAATAATCCAAAGTCACTATTCTCCACCATCAACAAACTCCTCAATCCTATGGACACCATCACCACCTCATTCACTGCCACTAAATGTGAAACATTCCTGTCATATTTTCAGTCAAAGGTTGACGCCATACACACAGACCTGGCCGCCTCTCCCACCTCCACACCTGATTTTGAACCTACCTCCCCTCTTTTCCCCAGCCACTCACTCACTTCCTTTACTGAAATAACTGCAGCCAACCTCTCCTCCATAACCACGTCACGTTCCCCCTGCTCTCAAACTTGCTGCCATCACCCCAATACTAAAAAAGCCTGGACTTGACCCCGACTCCCCCAGCAACTACCGGCCCATTTCTAACCTCCCCTTCCTCTCCAAAATCCTGGAACGCACTGTTGCATCTCAGCTCAAATCACACATGGACTCCAATAACCTTTACGAATCATTTCAATCCGGTTTCCGTTCACTTCACAGTACTGAAACTGCACTCACAAAAGTCACCAACGACATCCTCCTGTCTGCCGACTCTGGTCACCTCTCCATCCTCATCCTCCTCGACCTCAGCGCTGCCTTTGACACCATCAGCCACTCCATCCTCATCACCCGTCTCCAGTCCCTCGGTTTAACCGGCACTGCCCTTTCCTGGTTGGCATCCTACCTCTCCGATCGACAACAATTCATCTCCATCAATAACTGCAACTCTTCCACTGCCCCAGTTACCCACGGTGTCCCCCAGGGCTCAGTACTTGGTCCCCTCCTCTTCATCATATACATCCTCCCTCTAGGTCAGATCCTCCGTCACCATGGACTTCAGTTCCACTCCTACGCCGACGACACACAGCTGTACCTTTCCACCAAAGCCATCACCCCAACCACCCACTCCACTCTCACTGCCTGCCTCACAGATATTAAAACGTGGATGCAAAAGAACTTTCTCAAACTAAACTGCAATAAATCGGAAATCATCATCATCGGTCCCAACTCCCTCACCAATTCCACCCAACGTTTTTCACTCAACATTGATGGATCCACTGTTACACCCTCCACCCGCATCCGCAACCTTGGTATCATTTTTGACCCCACCCTTTCATTCCTCCCCCATGTTAACCAAGTCACCAAAACCGCCTTCTTTCACCTCAAGAACATTGCCCGTCTCCGACCCTCTCTGTCATTTTCCGCAGCCGAAACACTCATCCATGCCTTCATCTCATCCCGCCTTGATTATTGTAACAGTATCCTCTACGGCACCACCTCCAAAGTCCTCAATAAACTGCAATATGTCCAGAATTCAGCTGCCCGCCTGCTCACCAGTACCCGTTCCAGAGACCATATTACACCTGTCCTCCGTGACCTTCACTGGCTACCGGTTAAACAAAGAATCCACTTCAAAACACTCCTGACCACCTACAAAGCTCTAAATAACCTGGCTCCCCCATACCTCTGTGACCTCCTCAAACGCCATGCCCCCTCTCGCTCCCTCAGGTCTGGTGATGCAAACCTCCTCGATGTCCCCAAAACCAAACTCCGTACGTGGGGGGACAGAGCTTTCGCCTTTGCTGCCCCAACCCTGTGGAATGCCCTCCCTAAGGCACTCAGAGATGCCCCCACCCTTCAAACCTTCAAATCCACCCTCAAAACCCACCTCTTCAAAATTGCCTTCCCTAGCTAACCCTTTTCACTGTCTTTTAATGTTCTTTAGCTTTTAGTGTTATTTTTCCTTTTCTTTCTATTAAAGTTGTTTTTAAATTAGTTGTTACCTCTGTAAAGCCGCCCCATGTAAAGCGTCTTTGGGTACTCAGAAAAGCGCTATATAAGTTTGAGATATTATTATTATTATTATTATTATTATTATTATTATTATTATATGGAGGTCTTAACGGAGCCCTTTTCCCCATTTGACACATTAATGATTAATAATGAATTTATTAGTGAATAAAAACAGCCGTTTACAGCCGTTTACAGCCGTTTATCTGTGGTCTATCTCCGACCGAGCCACACTATTAGCACACATCTCTCCATGCCAAAAAAAACTGCACGCTCCCAGAAACCGGCTAGGCTACTTTTTACAGACGCAACTGTCATATTTACTGTACAAATATTGTTTTTACATCACCACACGATGGGCAATGCGCCCGGGCGCAGTACCCCCCACGGCCACAAGAGGGGGGCAAATATCTCACAACGGGTAAGGGCTAGTTCAGTAAACATGACAGTTCAAAAGATATTTTGAACACCTCAAGAATGTATGAAACCGTCCCGGACAGCCCGGACAGCCCCCATAAGAGGACGTGTCCAGGAAAAGAGGACGTATGGTCAGCCTAACTTATGTCAAATTAAAACACCTGCTGCTGTGTGATCTTGTGGTCAGATTGCTGCTTGTCTCTCTGCAGATCCATGATGGATTCCTCCAGCTTCCTGTTGTCTCTCTCAGCTCTCTCCAGGTCCAGATGGAGGTCATCTCTCTGCTTCTCCACGTTGCTACGAGCAGCATGCTCAGCCTCCATCTCCTCCTGTACATCTTTAATACGAGCCTGGAATTCAAATCAATCATATTATCCACATTGACAAGAAGCTCATCCGAGGCCTGGGCCGGCTGAGCGGTCCAGGCACCTAGCTAGGCATCCAGCCTGACAGCGGGTCGCGGGTTCGAGTCCCGAGCCCGACGACCTTTTGCTGCGTGTCTTCCCCTGTCTCTCTCCCCTTTCCTGTCAAGCTACTGTATCCTATCAATAGGAAAAATAGTCAAAAAAAGATATACAGTACCTTAAGAAATAAGCGCATCCGGCTCTAGATGGAAGTAACAGTTACTAGGTTTCCATAGAACATTTTGAAACTATTACGCAAGTTTTCAGGAAGTCGGGAAAAAACAAACTGAAGAGAATTTATGTTGTGGTTTCCTTTCACTAATTAATTGTAATTCTTAGGAGATACATGTAGTTCAGAACATTAGTAGATGTTGCTATTTTGCCACTTAAACGATACACATAATATTGAACATGTATTACTTTTTTGACGTTCCTTTAGGCCATAGAAACATTTTTTTACGTGGACTGACTATTGGGCTGCAAGTCCTTAAATGGTAAATGGTGCATTTATATAGCGCCTTTATCCAAGGCGCTTTACAGAGATTGTGCATCACATTCACCCATTCACTCACCGATGGCTGTGGAAACCATGCAAGGCACCAACCAGCACATCAGGAGCAATTAGGGGTTCAGAGTCTTGCTCAAGGACACTTTGACACTAACACTGGGGGAGCCCGGGTTCGAACTGGCAACCTTGTGGTTACCATCTGGCCACTCTACCGCTGAACCACCGCCGCCCGTGACAGTCCTTAGCTGTCCAGAGACTGTCTTTGAATCAGACTGTCTGGTAATAGCTAGTGACATGTTCATGTAAAATTAAATCACCTGCTGCTCTGTGATCTTGTGGTCAGATCGCTGCTTGTCTCTCTGCAGATCCATGATGGATTCCTGGGAGTGTTTCAGGTCCTCCTCCAGGTCCAAGCAGAGCTTCTTCTCTTCCTCCAGAGAACCCTCCAAATGAACAACAAAACATTTCATCATTCAGTAAACATGACAGTTCAAAAGATATTTTGAACACCTCAAGAATGTATGAAACCGTCCCGGACAGCCCCCATAAGAGGACGTGTCCACGAAAAGAGGACGTATGGTCAGCCTAACTTATGTAAAATTAAAACACCTGCTGCTGTGTGATCTTGTGGTCAGATTGCTGCTTGTCTCTCTGCAGATCCATGATGGATTCCTCCAGCTTCCTGTTGTCTCTCTCAGCTCTCTCCAGGTCCAGATGGAGGTCATCTCTCTGCTTATCCACGTTGCTACGAGCAGCATGCTCAGCCTCCATCTCCTCCTTTACATCTTTAATACGAGCCTGGAATTCAAATCAATCAATATTAGGTGAACTCTTACTTTTGTGAGGGTTCCCTAAACTGTGTATATTTCCGTTTGGTTCCTAGGACTTGGGGAGCGGTGTGAGATCTTGGTTTTGCAGCTCTCCTACACAAACTTCTTCCAACATTTTACTAAGACATCCAAGTTGCACACACACCATACTCATGAATACACACACTACACTACTCACCTTGCTGATTTCCACACATCTGTGTATTCCTAGGTTGTTTATTTCATTCAGATTAGTTTTAATAATTACAATTTAACTTTCTACACCCTCTTTTTTTGCTATTGTCCTTAATTGTCCCCCCCCCTTAGGCCAGAGTCATAACACTTTGTATTAATTATTTTAAGGAGAGAAAAATACCTGCTTCTCTTTGATTGTCTTCTGTAGATGAACAGAAGATTGTGCATCTTCAATCTTATCCAGAAGAAAGGTTATTTCATCCGTATTCCTGTGGACCACAATACATCATGACGTTATTCTACAGCAGAACATGTATCGTTTCTTTTTTCTTTTTTTAAACCTGTACGGCGACCTTGAGTGCCCTGAAAGGCGCCTTATAAATAAAATGTATTATTATTATTATTATTATTAACACTAGCCTGGCTCCAGCCCTGAATCGCTAGCCACGGCCATTAAAAAATAAACAGATGTTCTGGTGATTCAGGTCTGGTGACTCTGTCTATTGGTAGACAGTCGAGTGACGAAGATGCTCGGCTGCGTGGGCAAAGCGTTCCAATAGCACCGCGCCCGCTGCAAGTTGTAGCCGCGCGCAAGCTTCATTTTCCGTCCACCAGCCGTCTAAGAACCAGTAAGTGAATCTTGCTCTTAGCTGCATCTTTGCATCTTCGTGACTCGACTCTGGATGCAGGTTGAGGCGGTGTTAGCCTGCATCCAATATCTGATGCAGCGGCTGATTGGCTGATTGGCTGATTGGCCATCAGCGTCGTCTCAACTCGATGACGTCGAACAACACACATGGCTGCCCACTGCGGTAACGAGCGACAGTACCGATCAGGATATTAAATCTCCCTGTGATAAATAGTTTCTTTACAGAAACGACAGGTTTTTGAAACATCGTCGTCCGACATAATACCCGACCAGTTTGTTTACATGCTACTAGCGTGTTTGTTCGGTTAGCAACCGGGTTAGCCACGTGATTGACAACGACGTCAATTGCTTTGCTACAATGTAGTGTCAGGCTAGTAGAATGCAGTATGTTAGAGTCATTCTACAGTATGTTAGAGTCATTCTACAGTATGTTAGAGTCATTCTACAGTATGTTAGAGTCATTCTACAATATGTTAGAGTCATTCTACAATATGTTAGAGTCATTCTACAATATGTTAGAGTCATTCTACAATATGTTAGAGTCATTCTACAGTATGTTAGAGTCATTCTACAATATGTTAGAGTCATTCTACAGTATGTTAGAGTCATTCTACAGTATGTTAGTCATTCTACAGTATGTTAGAGTCATTCTACAGTATGTTAGAGTCATTCTACATTATGTTAGTCATTCTACAGTATGTTAGAGTCATTCTACAGTATGTTAGAGTCATTCTACAGTATGTTAGTCATTCTACAGTATGTTAGAGTCATTCTACAGTATGTTAGAGTCATTCTACAGTATGTTAGTCATTCTACAGTATGTTAGAGTCATTCTACAGTATGTTAGAGTCATTCTACAATATGTTAGAGTCATTCTACAATATGTTAGAGTCATTCTACAGTATGTTAGAGTCATTCTACAGTATGTTAGAGTCATTCTACAATATGTTAGTCATTCTACAGTATGTTAGTGTCATTCTACAGTATGTTAGTCATTCTACAGTATGTTAGAGTCATTCTACAGTATGTTAGAGTCATTCTACAGTATGTTAGAGTCATTCTACAGTCATTCTACAGTATGTTAGAGTCATTCTACAGTATGTTAGAGTCATTCTACAGTATGTTAGAGTCGTTCTAAAGTATGTTAGAGTCGTTCTACAGTATGTTAGAGTCATTCTACAGTATGTTAGAGTCATTCTACAGTATGTTAGTCATTCTACAGTATGTTAGAGTCATTCTACAGTATGTTAGAGTCATTCTACACTACAGTATGTTAGAGTCATTCTACACTACAGTATGTTAGAGTCATTATACAGTATGTTAGAGTCATTCTACAGTATGTTAGAGTCATTCTACAATATGTTAGTCATTCTACAGTATGTTAGAGTCATTCTACAGTATGTTAGAGTCATTCTACAGTATGTTAGTCATTCTACAGTATGTTAGAGTCATTCTACAGTATGTTAGACATTCTACAGTATGTTAGAGTCATTCTACAGTATGTTAGTCATTCTACAGTATGTTAGAGTCATTATACAGTATGTTAGAGTCATTCTACAGTATGTTAGAGTCATTCTACAGTATGTTAGAGTCATTCTACGGGTAGGTTTTTCTACGTGTCATTTCATGCTGTTGTCCACATTACTTCTTGATCTCATTCTGCAGATACATGATGGATTCCTGGGAGCGTTGCAGCTCCTTCTCCAGGTCCATGCGGAGCTTCCTCTCTTTCTCCATAGAACCCTCCAAATGAACAACAATACATTTTTGTACATCGTTATTCATTACAGCCATAAACACGGCGATGAAAACATCAGGGTTTTTTTCAACCCATCATTTTCATTGAATTGGTGTCGAGAAAAGATTTTTAAACTGACTCACCGGATCCGTTTGTTGCTCCTGATCACACTGACCATCGAGACCCTTCTTCTGGTGGTCTCTGTGGAGGAGTCACGCACGCACGCACGCACGCACGGACGCACGCACGCACAAGCCATTATATGATAGAAACTCGTCATTCTACAGTATGTTAGAGTCATTCTACAGTATGTTAGAGTCATTCTACAATATGTTAGAGTCATTCTACAGTATGTTAGAGTCATTCTACAGTATGTTAGAGTCATTCTACAATATGTTAGAGTCATTCTACAGTATGTTAGAGTCATTCTACAGTATGTTAGTCATTCTACAGTATGTTAGAGTCATTCTACAGTATGTTAGAGTCATTCTACAGTATGTTAGTCATTCTACAGTATGTTAGAGTCATTCTACAGTATGTTAGAGTCATTCTACAATATGTTAGAGTCATTCTACAATATGTTAGAGTCATTCTACAGTATGTTAGAGTCATTCTACAGTATGTTAGAGTCATTCTACAATATGTTAGTCATTCTACAGTATGTTAGTGTCATTCTACAGTATGTTAGTCATTCTACAGTATGTTAGAGTCATTCTACAGTATGTTAGAGTCATTCTACAGTATGTTAGAGTCATTCTACAGTCATTCTACAGTATGTTAGAGTCATTCTACAGTATGTTAGAGTCATTCTACAGTATGTTAGAGTCGTTCTAAAGTATGTTAGAGTCGTTCTACAGTATGTTAGAGTCATTCTACAGTATGTTAGAGTCATTCTACAGTATGTTAGTCATTCTACAGTATGTTAGAGTCATTCTACAGTATGTTAGAGTCATTCTACACTACAGTATGTTAGAGTCATTCTACACTACAGTATGTTAGAGTCATTATACAGTATGTTAGAGTCATTCTACAGTATGTTAGAGTCATTCTACAATATGTTAGTCATTCTACAGTATGTTAGAGTCATTCTACAGTATGTTAGAGTCATTCTACAGTATGTTAGTCATTCTACAGTATGTTAGAGTCATTCTACAGTATGTTAGACATTCTACAGTATGTTAGAGTCATTCTACAGTATGTTAGTCATTCTACAGTATGTTAGAGTCATTATACAGTATGTTAGAGTCATTCTACAGTATGTTAGAGTCATTCTACAGTATGTTAGAGTCATTCTACGGGTAGGTTTTTCTACGTGTCATTTCATGCTGTTGTCCACATTACTTCTTGATCTCATTCTGCAGATACATGATGGATTCCTGGGAGCGTTGCAGCTCCTTCTCCAGGTCCATGCGGAGCTTCCTCTCTTTCTCCATAGAACCCTCCAAATGAACAACAATACATTTTTGTACATCGTTATTCATTACAGCCATAAACACGGCGATGAAAACATCAGGGTTTTTTTCAACCCATCATTTTCATTGAATTGGTGTCGAGAAAAGATTTTTAAACTGACTCACCGGATCCGTTTGTTGCTCCTGATCACACTGACCATCGAGACCCTTCTTCTGGTGGTCTCTGTGGAGGAGTCACGCACGCACGCACGCACGCACGCACGCACGCACGCACGCACAAGCCATTATATGATAGAAACTCAATATGAACATAAATCTATAAGCCATGTATGTGATTTCCTATTATACTGATTACGTCGAACGGTCACAGAAAACCTAGAACGCCCGGGGGGGGATTTGTAACCATTCAATCAGGACGCCCGGCGATTTGTTTCTTCAGGGCCCGTTTCAAGGTGCACAAGGCGCCATCTTGGATGTAGCTGAAGTAGCTAGATGTAGCCAAAACTATCCACACTTTTCCTGGGCTGTGTGTGCTCCAGTTCCTGTTGATTTCATTGGATATCATTGATCATCTGACCAGTTTCAATGGCTTTCATTGGATCAAATCGACAGGAACTGGAGCACACACAGCCCAGGAAAAGTGTGGATACCCCCGAGGCCATCGACAACAACAGGAGGTAGGCTATGACTGATACCTCAATGTCAATGTTGTGAGAAGAGCTACAGTCTTACTTTGTATTGTACTAGACCTGTACTAGACCTTTGTATTGTACTAGACCTGTACTAGACCTGTACTAGACCTTTGTATTGTACTAGACCTGTACTAGACCTTTGTATTGTACTAGACCTGTACGTGCCCGCCGGCCTACTTGGGAACGATGCAACTTGGGAACCTAATGATAGACGTTGTCATAAAGCACCCGTTTTAACTGTCAGCCGGTGTCCCACATGGAGATCTGTGTATGTGCCTGTGTGTGTGTGTGTGTGTGTGTGTGTGTGTGTGTGTGTGTGTGAAGACTGGCTGGAAATTGCTCAGGTGAAAGGAGTTGGCCTCATTAGGCTCACTGCATGGCAGAGCCTGACCAGAGCCTTTTTGTGGTAGTTCTGGAGTTAGCGTGGGTCCGACCGGACCGACTCGATACCGGGCACTGCCTTCCCTGCGGGGGTGTGGAACACGTGTGTCGAATGTGAAGTCGGTAGGTCGAATTTATATTTTGTGCCTTACTGTGTCTAGTAAAAGTACTCAGGTACTGTCCACTATATATATATATATATATATATATATAGATCTAGTAAAAGTACTCAGGTAAATTACCTCTCATGTTGGTCAGAGTCAGAATGGCTGCTTTTAGAGGCCACGCCCCCTTCCTCTCTCTCCACAGACTCACTCATGGTGGAGCAGAGACCTTTACACACACACACACACACACACACACACACACACACACACGCGCGCAATCCAATTAATGCAATATAAACACACAATTTATACCGTAGCTAAACTAATAACTTTAAGAATACTCCTGATTAAAGCTACACCGTGAAACCAACATGTCACGGGGATTCTCTTTGGCCGACAAGATGGCTTCTCCCCCCCCCCCCCCCCTCCCTAGTAGAAAACAGATTGGCTCGTATAAAGTACATGAAACATTAACAACCACCTCACGAGTTCTGTGACATGAACTTAATACAATATAACATTAAAACATTGTCCGATGTGGTACAAATATCAATACAATACATACCTGTCTGCGTGTGTGTGTGTGTCTGTCTGTCTGTCTGCGTGTCAACTCAATAGACGCGTATAGCACAACAGTATAAGATAAAGGGTTATGGGTGCAGAAACCCATGTCTTCCTCCTTCAGGCTGGTTTAGCAGGTTTGCTTTTTTCACCTGCAGTTTAAACCTTATGAACTATGTCACTATGACAGTGGTTCTCAACCTGTGGGTCGCGACCCCTCGGGGGGTCCCCAAATTATTATATTTTTAAAAGGAAAAAAGGGAAAAACTTATTTTTAATTATTATTTTTTTTTTTTACTGAATAGTTGCCAAATTGAAATGTAGAGTTTACAGTACACATAGTGTGCATGCATATAACCTTCCTTAACCCATTTTGGACTGAGGTCGATTAAAAAAAAGGCTTCTAAATCGTACTTTTTTTCTGAAAAACCCACGTTTCTATGTCAGTGGTTGCTCAACCTTTTTCATGTCAAGGACCCCCAGAATTATCTCTATTGGGCCACGGACCCCCATCTCTCCCCGAAGCAACAATTTTAGTTTAAAATGTTTGCTCTGAAATATATTATTCAATGATTTGTGCCACATTTTAACGATTTTTCAAAAATAGCAGACCTACAAGCTCTTTATGATTTAATCCCACAGTAGCACTGTCACGGTCTGTCTGTCTGTCTGTCTGTCTGTCTGTCTGTCTGTCTGTCTGTCTGTCTGTCTGTCTGTCTGTCTGTCCCCACATTCCATTCCTTCTCTCAGTCCTGGTCTCACACCTGGTCTCAGTCCTGGTCTCACACCTGGTCTTAGTCCTGGTCTCACACCTGGTCTCAGTCCTGGTCTCACACCTGCTCAGTTCTATTATATTTCTCTGATATTTTTTCTAAGTGTCAGAGTTTGGAAGCACTCGTTTTTATCAACGGGCTGTGCTGCTGCCGCCCCCATGATGTGAACATTTGAACCAGGCGCTACGCAGGACCGCTCAGTGACTTTGACGAGCGCTTCCAAACTCCAACAAAATAGAAAAAGAATCACCTGCACAGAACGTCTCGACAGGAAGTGGCTCATAACAACATGTATACATGGATTTGTATTAAACAAAAGCTTTACAGATTGAAAGAGGATGATAATTCAAGCTTTGCCCTACAGCTGCAATGTTGGTGAGTCGTTTTAATACAAGCAGATCGCAAAAGCAAATTGGATGAATGGGGAGTCGATGGAGAGTGTGTGCAACTCTAGATTCATCCCATTCCCATTATATAAGCAGCTGGTAAAAATCTAGAGTTGCAAATTGCGGCTATAATGTACCCAGCTTTCATGCTGTAGGCTACTCAGGGATTGTATGTTTAGATTAATGTGTAGACACTGAAGGAGTCAAAGAATGTATTAATCATGGCCTTAACAGGTATCACACAGAGTGATACAATCTTTTCCTCGTGCTTCTGGAAACACTGGGGGAAATGTTTAATAAATAATAATGTTTTTGAATTGATATAGATCTTTATGGATAGTGTGTTAGTGTTACGTAGGCTACATCTATCTCTGTGTTCTTTGTATTGTCTGTCTTGTTTCTGTGTTTTGTTTGTGGACCCACTGTGTCTGAAATAAAGTCCATCATCATCATGAATTAGAAAGTCTTGACTTGTTTTGACGCCATAGAAAGAAACCCCTTCTAGTCATTCACCACAGGTTACCATGTTACTTGTCCTTGACTTTACTGACATCTACAGGTGGTATTCGAGTATTACACAATACCAAGTGATTCCAGACAGAGCGACGTGTTGTGAGCTTGTAAATCGGCTATCTTCTGCATAGGTTTAGGATAGAGGTGAAAAGAGAAGACCAAGTACATAGCCTTGTAAGGTCAACTTTACTAAGTATACGGAGAGTTTTCAACTCTGGGTTTGTTCATTAACTAATTGGACCAAACAAAAGGCCAATGGAAATGCGACCCAGACTATTAGGCTAGTAGGCCTATTACTTAATTTGTAAGCATCTATGTCTATGGATACAATCTAACCAAATAATTTACATTTATATGAATATTATATTCCAAAGATGAGAAGGAATGAGAATGTCCCACCACACCACTTGATGGTAACTTTTATCTTTATTTGCACGGTGTAAAAACAGACACAACTAAAATGTATTTCTGTTAAAACAACCCAATAATAATAATAATAATAATAAAACTTTATTTGTATAGCACCTTTCATGACATGAAATGCAGCTCAAAGTGCTTTACAGAGCAATGGAGAAAAAAGAAAAGAAAAGCAAGGCATAAACATTAAAAACAAGAGCTGAAGAGCAGTAATGCAATACAGTGAGGACATGAATAACAACAATTAAAAGATCAATTAAAAGCAATGTTGTAGAAGTGGGTCTTGAGCTGTGCTTTAAAAATGTCTCCAGAGGCTGCCTGACGAAGGTACAGTAGCCTACTGTACATATTATTTATTATTGTCTTTCTTTCTTTTGTGATTATTTGAATTTTGTCATGTCATGATTATTGAATTGAATACCCGGTACCTGAATGGAAACAAGACCGCTTAAGGACCTTTTTTCGTCAAAAAGTGTTTGATCACTGTGCTGTTTTGATTGATTGTAAATATGTATTAACAGTTTGCAGAATTACAGTACATTTCAATTTTGATGAATTGAACATGGTGGACCCTGTTGTAATCAAGTGTAATGCTTAATTGGGTCGTCCACTCACCGTCAACAGTCTTTGTATTGAGTTTGTGCTTGAAATGTACTGTAATTCTGCAAACTGTTAATAAATATTTCAATCAATCAATCAAGCACAAACTCAATACAAAGACTGTTAACTGTGAGTGGACGACCCAATTAAGCATTACACTTGTTTACAACAGGGTCCACCATGTTCAATTCATCAAAACATTTAGAGACGTACAAATAGACACTTCTATATAGTTAAAGAACAGAACGGGAATTCATCATAAAGGAAGCAAAAAGGGAAAAGAAACATATACAGTGAGGGGGAAAGGGGGGGGGGGAATTCAGATTTCACAGGGGCCAGTTTCTAATTGCAGTCGTCCGTAGGTGACCTTTGAGAGCGGTTTTGAAGGAGTCAAGGGATTCACATGTCTTAATGACTGTTGGTAGGGCGTTCCACATTTTGGTGGCATAGGAGCGAAAATAATTTAGTCCCTTGTTTGTGCCGAATCTGGGTTGTACATGGTTTGTTGCACTCCCTCTGGTGTTGTGGGTGTGGACTTCGTTTACATTAAGGAAGTATTTAGACAGGTATCTTGGTGGTGTTTACATCTCTCTGATGAACTATTCAATCAATGGCAGATAATTGTTTATTTTAGTTTAGTTAGTCTAGTTGTTTAGTCAACTAAATATGATAAGATTTTAGCAGGCCTACTTTCAGCAGTCAAACTCAGACAATCAACTCAGTTTAGTCTTTTTATTGAAGAGAATTCACAGAATAATGAAAATATACAGAAAAAGCCAATAAAACAATAATGACACTCAATGCTTCACAGCTAGGGCTGCAGGATTATGACATCATGACCCATAATGCGATCTCTGTTCATCCACAGGGTCATATCTGCCGATACCCATCCTGACCCATTCCCATATTATCCCATTCTGACCTGAGATCAGATTATAAAAAAATGTTTGTTTGAAAATGACAGTTTTCTGAAAAAGCTATGTTTCTATGTTTTTTTCAAAAATAGCAGACCTACAAGCTCGTAGCGCGCCACTCGGTGGCGCGCTACGAGCTTGTAGATCTGCTATTTTTTAAATAGCTAAAGCATAACGTAATGCTAACAGACAAAACGGGTTCCCGACTAAAATGAGTTGTACAGAGAGGACCACAATGGAAACAAGCCTATAGGGCCCTATGGGGCTAATTGGCCCAAAGCCTGTTAATAAAGTAGGCTATTCAATCAATCAATAAAAAGCCTGTACTCTGTTTCCACACCTGAATGAAACGAGTACACACATTAAAGGTAGAGTTATTTTTCATTCGGTGAAAACCGGTTCAATAATCAGTATTATTACCGATAAGGCACGATATGGCCCGACTACGATTACGCTACCGATTAATCGTGCATCCCTGCTCAAAACTAGCGCCCCTCAAAGAAAGACAAGAAATCACACCTGTGTGAAGTGAGCGGCGCTCTAATCATCCTACATCATCATCATCATCATCAAGAATGGTGGTCCCTTATTGGTCGAGGTTTTCCACCGACATGCATGATGCTGATTGGCTCAGAGAGACTTAATGATGACGTAAGTTCTCCGTTCATTGATTGGCTCAGACACATAATGATGACGTACAGTAAGTTCTCCATTCATTGATTGGCTCAGACACTTAATGATGACGTAAGTTCTCCGTTCATTGATTGGCTCAGAGACACATAATGATGACGTCATTGTTAATTGGCATCATACATTAACCACTTCAGCCCCGGATACATTTTGGCCATTTGAAAAATAGCAGATCTACAAGCTCATAATGTTTTGCGAAAAAATAAAGAAAGAAACGTATACATTTGAAAACGTGTGCATAATGAGTACTTTTACTTTTGGTACTTTAAATTCATTTTGAAGCCAATACTTTTACTTTTACTCAAGTCCATGTTGACGTTTACTCAGTAGCAGAGTAGTTCTACATGTTGACGTTTACTCAGTAGCAGAGTAGTTCTACATTGCAGTAATGGTACTTTTACTTATATTAAGTAAAAAAATATGAGTACGTTTTTTTCCCCCACCACTGCCCACGTGACATCACAGGGGGAGGAGTCATAAGGAATCGACACGCACAACAAAGACGTGCGTTGGAGCGTCGAGCACCGCTCAGAAAACCTCTTGTGATCACAGGATGATCAGAGGAGCAGAGTTTATACCACCATGATTAAGACCGGTACCAAAGTATGGATATAGTCTCTCAGTGAAGGAGCAGCCAGTGAAGGAGTAGACGTGAACTCTGGTCTCCACGTCATAAAAGGAGACTAGACCCTCCTCATAATCCACAAACACTCCCACTGTCTGGAGCTTCTCTCTAACAGGGAGGAGGACAGGAGGGCCAGCACAACCCCTGTACTCATTTACATTCCTCAACATTATAGTCCAGTAACCATTGTTGGGGGTCAGTGTGATGTTTCCCTTCCTGTTGATGGACTCTCTGACCACTCCTAGAGACCACTCAGTCTTCCTTTTAACCTGAACCTCAAAGTAAAACCTTCCTGAGGAGAATCCTTGTTTTCCTAAGACACAGGCACTTGTATCAAATCTCTCTTTGTTGTTTGGGAGATTCTTCCTTATGTTTCCAGTATACACTTGTTTTCCATCGTCAGACAGGATGAGGCCAGGATGTGCTGTATCAGGATCCAGAGTCACATCCACTGCAGATCTTCTCCTCACTTCTGGCTCCTCCAGTTCTTTAATACGAGCCTTTAATTCAAATCAATGATATTATACATTAATTTACGATAATATTCATATACTCGTACTTATTACTCTTACTCAGTGATTCTCAACGTTGTGCATTTAGAAGACGCCCAGTTGGTATAAATTAGACCATGGACCCCCAGTTGGTATAAATTAGACCATGGACCCCCAGTTGGTATAAATTAGACCATGGACCCCCAGTTGGTATAAATTAGACCATGGACCCCCAGTTGGTGTAAATTACACCATGGACGTGGATAAACATTAAAATCATAATTTACTGTTATTATTATGTAAAATCCAGGGTTCCACCGCTCGTAACACGCTAAACCCGCTATTTGTTTAATGTGTTTAATTCGCCGTTTTAAAATAATTAAAAATAAATAGCGGATTTGTCCCGGACCCGGTGACGAAACCGGAAATCAAGTCATCCTCTGGGCTGCTACTAGGGCTTCTGGGAAATTGAGCCCAATGCAAGTGGACGTTTGTTTAGACTACAACAGGCTGTTCACTGTGGTTTCCTTTTGCATTCTCACGTCTTCTGATCATAACAAACCAACAGACCATTTTTATCTTCTGATCATAACAAACCAACAGACCATTTTTATCTTCTGATCATAACAAACCAACAGACCATTTTTATCTTCTGATCATAACTAACCAACAGACCATTTTTATCTTCTGATCATAACTAACCAACAGACCATTTTTCGCCATGAGGTTTTCGTGGTTGAAAACTGCAAATACTTCAGCGTTATGCTCTAAAGGTAATAAAACAATCTCGGCAGCGTAGAATTTTTGATGAAATAGCGGGGAACACGGGTTACGCAGTAGAACTGTTTATAGGTGATTATTACATAGGTGATATACTGTACATTAGTAGAACATTAGTAGATGTTGCTATTTGGCCACTTAAACGATACACATATTATTGAACATGTATTACTTTTTTGACGTTCCTTTAGGCCATAGAATTTTCTTTTACGTGGACTGACTATTGGGCTGCAAGTCCTTAAATGGTAAATTTTGCATTTATATAGCACCTTTATCCAAGGCGCTTTACAGAGATTGTGCATCACATTCACCCATTCACACACCGATGGCAGTGGAAACCATGCAAGGCACCAACCAGCACATCAGGAGCAATTAGGGGTTCAGAGTCTTGCTCAAGGACACTTTGACACTAACACTGGGGGAGCCCGGGTTCGAACTGGCAACCTTGCGGTTACCATCTGGCCACTCTACCGCTGAACCACCGCCGCCCCTGACAGTCCTTAGCTGTCCAGAGACTGTCTTTGAATCAGACTGTCTGGTAATAGTGACATATTCATGTAAAATTAAATCACCTGCTGCTGTGTGATCTTGTGGTCAGATTGCTGCTTGTCTCTCCAAAACCTCCAGAACGAACAACACCCTCCAAATGAACCCTCCAAATGAACAACAAAACATTTCATCATTCAGTAAACATGACAGTTCAAAAGATATTTTGAACACCTCAAGAATGTATAAAACCGTCCCGGACAGCCCCCATAAGAGGACGTGTCCAGGAAAAGATACCAGTTGGTATAAATTAGACCATGGACCCCCAGCTGGTGTAAATTACACCATGGACGTGGATAAACATTAAAATCATAATTTACTGTTATTTTCTAATGTAAAATCCAGGGTTCCACCGCGCGTAACACGCTAAACCCGCTATTTGTTTAATGTGTTTAATTCGCCGTTTTAAAACAATTAAAAATAAATAGCAGCCTTGTACTCATTTCCATTCCTCAACACTATAGTCCAGTAACCATTGTTGGGGGTCAGTGTGATCTGTCCCTTCCTGTTGATGGACTCTCTGACCACTCCTAGATCCCACTCAGTCTTCCTTTTAACCTGAACCTCAAAGTAAAACCTTCCTGAGGAGAATCCTTGTTTTCCTAAGACACAGACACATGTATCAAAACTCTCTTTGTTGTTTGGGAGATCCTTCCTTATGTTTCCAAGACTCACTTGTTTTCCATCAGGATCCAGAGTCACAATCACTGCAGATCTTCTCCTCACTTCTGCCTCCTCCAGTTCTTTAATACGAGCCTTTAATTCAAATCAATGATATTATACATTAATTTATGATAATATTCATATACTCATACTTATTACTCTTACTCAGTGATTCTCAACGTTGTGCATTTAGAGGACCCCCAGTGGGTATAAATTAGACCATGGACCCCCAGTTGGTATAAATTAGACCATGGACCCCCAGTTGGTATAAATTAGACCAAGGACCCCCAGTTGGTATAAATTAGACCATGGACCCCCAGTTGGTATAAATTAGACCATGGACCCCCAGTTGGTATAAATTAGACCATGGACCCCCAGTTGGTATAAATTAGACCATGGACCCCCAGATGGTATAAATTAGACCATGGACCCCCAGCTGGTATAAATTAGACCATGGACCCCCAGATGGTATAAATTAGACCATGGACCCCCAGTTGGTATAAATTAGACCATGGACCCCCAGTTGGTATAAATTAGACCATGGACCCCCAGTTGGTATAAATTAGACCATGGACCCCCAGTTGGTATAAATTAGACCAAGGACCCCCAGTTGGTATAAATTAGACCATGGACCCCCAGTTGGTATAAATTAGACCATGGACCCCCAGATGGTATAAATTAGACCATGGACCCCCAGATGGTATAAATTAGACCATGGACCCCCAGATGGTATAAATTACACCATGGACCCCCAGTTGGTATAAATTACACCATGGACGTGGATAAACATTAAAATCATAATTTACTGTTATTTTCTAATGTAAAATCCAGGGTTCCACCGCTCGTAACACGCTAAACCCGCTATTTGTTTAATGTGTTTAATTTGCCGTTTTAAAATAATTAAAAATAAATAGCGGATTTGTCCCGGACCCGGTGACAAAACCGGAAATCAAGTCATCCTCTGGGCTGCTGCTAGGGCTTCTGGGAAATTGAGCCCAATGCAAGTGGACGGGCCGTTTGTTTAGACTACAACATGCTGTTCACTGTGGTTTCCTTTTGCATTCTCACGTCTTCTGATCATAACAAACCAACAGTGTCACGATCGGTCTGTTGTATATCTTTTATTGTGTAGTTATGTTCCTAGTGTTTCCTGTCTACTCTATTTGTTACTACCTGTCTTGTCTCTACCCTGATTGCTAACTTGAGTCCACCTGTGTCATGTTAAGTTCTCAGCCAATCATGTGGTGTTTGTAGTTATTGTTTCACCTGTGTGTAGTGAGTATGTGTCTATTTAAGTCTCCCTGTGTTCAGTGTTTCCTTGCTAGATTATAAGTTATTGTTACGTTGTGTTCCTGCCTGTATACCTGTGAGCTGTTAATAAATACTGGACTTGATCTGCCTGCCTGCCGTGTTCTGCTTCTGGGTCCTCACCTGACACGCACCGTGACAAACAGACCATTTTTATCTTCTGATCATAACAAACCAACAGACCATTTTTATCTTCTGATCATAACAAACCAACAGACCATTTTTATCTTCTGATCATAACAAACCAACAGACCATTTTTATCTTCTGATCATAACTAACCAACAGACCATTTTTCGCCAGGTTTTCGTGGTTGAAAACTGCAAATACTTCAGTGTTATGCTCTAAAGGTAATAAAACAATCTCAGCAGCGTAGAATATTTGATTATAGCGGGGAACGCGGGTTACACAGTAGAACTGTTTAATTGTAATTCTTAAATAGGTGATACTGTACATGTAGTTCAGAACATTTAGATGTTGCTATTTGGCCACTTAAACAAGACACATATTATTGAACATGTATTACTTTTTTGACGTTCCTTTAGGCTATAGATTTTTGTGGATTTTTCTGGACTGAATATTGGTCTGACAGTCCTTAGCTGTCCAGAGACTGTCTTTGAATCAGACTGTCTGGTAATAGTGACATATTCATGTACAATTAAATCACCTGCTGCTCTGTGATCTTGTGGTCAGATTGCTGCTTGTCTCTCTGCAGATCCATGATGGATTCCTGGGAGTGTTTCAGGTCCTTCTCCAGGTCCAAGCGGAGCTTCTTCTCTTCCTCCAGAGAACCCTCCAAATGAACAACAAAACATTTCATCATCATACTATAATTCAGCGAATGTCTGAATGAATGTCACTGACAGCGCGTTATCTCATCATTAACTGCACGAATCACTCCCACTTTTCACATAGGCATGGACCATAATTATATGGAGGTCTTAACGGAGCCCTTTTCCCCATTTGACACATTAATGATTAATAATGAATTTATTAGTGAATAAAAACAGCCGTTTACAGCCGTTTATCTGTGGTCTATCTCCGACCGAGCCACACTATTAGCACACATCTCTCCATGCCAAAAAAAACCTGCACGCTCCCAGAAACCGGCTAGGCTACTTTTTACAGACGCAACTGTCATATTTACTGTACAAATATTGTTTTTACATCACCACACGATGGGCAATGCGCCCGGGCGCAGTACCCCCCACGGCCACAAGAGGGGGGCAAATATCTCACAACGGGTAAGGGCTAGTTCAGTAAACATGACAGTTCAAAAGATATTTTGAACACCTCAAGAATGTATGAAACCGTCCCGGACAGCCCCCATAAGAGGACGTGTCCAGGAAAAGAGGACGTATGGTCAGCCTAACTTATGTAAAATTAAAACACCTGCTGCTGTGTGATCTTGTGGTCAGATTGCTGCTTGTCTCTCTGCAGATCCATGATGGATTCCTCCAGCTTCCTGTTGTCTCTCTCAGCTCTCTCCAGGTCCAGATGGAGGTCATCTCTCTGCTTCTCCACGTTGCTACGAGCAGCATGCTCAGCCTCCATCTCCTCCTTTACATCTTTAATACGAGCCTGGAATTCAAATCAATCAATATTAGGTTAACTCTTACTTTTGTGAGGGTTCCCTAAACTGTGTATATTTCCGTTTGCGTTTGGTTCCTAGGACTTGGGGAGTGGTGTGAGATCTTGGTTTTGCAGCTCTCCTACACAAACTTCTTCCAACATTTTACTAATACATCCAAGTTGCACACACACCATACTCATGAATACACACACTACACTACTCACCTTGCTGATTTCCACACATCTGTGTATCCCTAGGTTGTTTATTACATTCAGATTAGTTTTAGGCCAGAGTCATACTTTGTATTAATTATTTTAAGGAGAAAAAATACCTGCTTCTCTTTGATTGTCTTCTGTAGATGGACTGAAGATTGTGCATCTTCAACCTTATCCAGAAGAAAGGTTATTTCATCCGTATTCCTGTGGACCACAATACATTATAACGTTATTCTACAGCAGAACACTAGCCTGGCTCCAGCCCTGAATCGCTAGCCACGGCCATTCAAAAAGAAACAAATGTTCTGGTGATTCAGGTCTGGTGACTCTGTCTATTGGTAGACAGTCGAGTGACGAAGATGCTCGGCTGCGTGGGCAAAGCGTTCCAATAGCACCGCGCCCGCTGCAAGTTGTAGCCGCGCGCAAGCTTCATTTTCCGTCCACCAGCCGTCTAAGAACCAGTAAGTGACTCCTGCGCTGCATCTTTGGGGGTCATGCCTATATCCTTAGTATTGTTTGTCCTTGTTCATAATGCCGTAAGTTCATTTGCCTATTTGCCAACTGTATTCTTTATTTTCGTTTTTGAACCTGTAAACATAAGTATTTAATTATTGTTAAATAAGACCCCCGGTCCCTACCAACACCATGTAGGAGTGCCAGGGATATTTTCTTTTGTTTGTTCATTGTAATTTTGGTTAGTTAGGGTAGTTAGGGAATTAGAATTATTACTTTGTGTAAATAATTTGTTAGGGCCTTAGTTAGGGGTAAACCTTTGTTTTTTAGATAGATTCGTTTTGTTAGCATAGGACCTGCACTCCGAAGCCAAAGGTGAAAATTGTGAACAAGAAAATGTACAAAATGTCTCTGTTGTGGACTAAAAAGAACGACGACCAATAAATTGAAGTTCTTTTCATCTTGTCTCCTCTCGCATTATGTTGTTTGCCTTCACCCTAGACGAAGGTGCATAACATAATTGCACTGAGTTCCCTCAGTGCAAGTGTAATAAATGTAATAGTGTAACAAGTATATTAGTGTAGTAGTATAATAAGTATAATAGTGTAATAAGAGTAATACAGACGGCATTTCTTTTTTTAAGATATTTTTTGTGCGGCTTACGCCTTTTATTGTTTTTTATTTGAAGGGACAGACAGTAGGCGACAGGAAACGGGAGAGAGACGGGGGGGGAAGACATGCAGTAAAGGCCGTGTCGGGCTCGGGAGTCGAACCCGCGGCACACTGCGACTGGATTACCAGTCGGGTGCCCAGACGGTTACGCCACCGCCTAGGCCAGACGGCATTTCTTTCCCAATGAAATTGCCACTATTGCACTATTTCCCCCCAAAACAGCTCGTCTCGTCAGTTGCAGTCCAAGAAAGGGACCCTTAGCTGAAAAGGTGAATGGTCGTGCAGTATATTAGGTTACTGCAGATGGCCTTTCAGAGGACAGTGTTACTTGGGGACATGAGGAGACAGGAAGTTCTACAGGCTAAACTAGTTTTGTTTGTCAACATAGCTTAAATAGTTGGTGTCAGTCCATTAAGGTGTGGTACTGTACTCTATGTGACAACTATGCAATTGAAACATACCTGAGATTCAAAACATAATTAAGTACATGATGAGTGATTCATGAAGGCCATGTGAAGGAGCCATTCTGTCTGTGTGCCTTTAACCCATTAGATGGGCGGGGTTCAGCTGTGTGTCACAAGGATTGACATAATGGGAACACAGGTGCAACAAGCCAGGTGATGGTTTGGAAGGTATGGGCACAACAGGCTAAGAGATCACACGGTTTCATAATTTTATTCTTGCATAAAGAAAACTACTGTAATATACATCATTGTCACGCCTCGCTCCTCTGCCTTTGTATTTGAGCATTGACTTAGGTCCAAACCACTGGACTAATATGTGGCTTGACCTTTATGGTTATGTGGTTGTTTTATGTTCAGTATTTTGCCATGTCTTGTTCTGTTTGGTTTTCTGTTACCCTGTTGGTTTTGTGTATCTTATTTTGTAGTATGGTCCTTAGTGTTTGCCTAGTTTCTGTTCCCTACCTTGTCTCACCTACCTTGTGATGTGTCAGTGTTTTCACCTGTGTCCTCTTTGTCCTGTTAGCCTATCCTGTGTCTGATTGTATTTTGAGTTCACCTGTGTCTAGTTAGTCTGTGTCTATTTATATACCCCAGTTTGTTCAGTCCCTTTATTGTCAGATCGTCATTTCACGTCAGCGTGTTTACTGTGTCCTTGTTTTGCCTGCCCCATTTTATGGGAAGTTATAGTTTAATAAACATCCTGAACCGTGAATCTTGCCTTTTGGTCGTACTGCTTTTGGGTCCTCTGATCGCACCCTGACAATAATGTGTTTAATAAATGGGAACCTCACCCAACAGCAGTCAATGCCTGGACATTATATTATATACGCATCAAAAACGGTTTCTGTATGCATGTGCCCAGCCGAGTGGCAAAGTATACTTTGAGCTTGCCACTACACCATGTCAGGATTTAAAGGAATGCAGTGTCACAATAGTAGTTTGATTGGGGTGCTCAACCTTGATCAGAGCTGAGGAGGAGGTCTGTGGATCAAGGGTTTCCAGGAATTATGCTTGTTGAGTGTTATTATGATTTAGTTGTTGTTGTTGTAATTTGACACTTTGAAACACTTTCTCTCAACTGACAAAAAATATAACTATTTACATGTCCAGTTCTGCCCTCTTTAACAATTATGTCATGCCATGTTCCTTTCCACTGTGGTCATACAGTTGACTTGACTCACACAAACCATGACAAAATGTGGTACCGATATCGCATACAATACCACAAATCTACTGCAACATATTAATGAGCATGTCATCCTGAAACTATATATGTAAGATTGTGTGTATTAAAAATATATGGACATACGAACAACGTTCACTGGAGTTCACTGTGTTGTTGTGGAGCATTTGCTATAACAAAGTAGATAGACTAGACCCCAGTAGTGTCATTGCTGTAACTTGGTATCTGTAATGTGTTTTGTTGCTGCAGGGTGAACTACTGTATGGGTAGCATTATAGTATAATTGATGCCTTACAGCCCCCCCCCCCCCCCCCCCCCCTGTCTGTTTTGGAATGAGGGAACATTGGGCTGAGAACAACACACATGGCTGCCCCGCCCCCACTGCGGTAACGAGAACAACACACATGGCTGCCCCGCCCCCACTGCGGAATAACGAGCGACCGTACCGATCAGGATATTAAATCTCCCTGTGATAAATAGTTTCTTTACAGAAACGACAGGTTTTTGAAACATCGTTGTCCGACATAATACCCGACCAGTTTGTTTACATGCTACTAGCGTGTTTGTCCGGATAGCAACCGGGTTAGCCACGTGATTGACAACGACGTCAATTGCTTTGCTACAATGTAGTGTCAGGCTAGTAGAATGCAGTATGTTAGAGTCATTCTACAGTATGTTAGAGTCATTCTACAGTATGTTAGAGTCATTCTACAGTATGTTAGTCATTCTACAGTATGTTAGAGTCATTCTACAGTATGTTAGTCATTCTACAGTATGTTAGAGTCATTCTACAGTATGTTAGAGTCATTCTACAGTATGTTAGTCATTCTACAGTATGTTAGTCATTCTACAGTATGTTAGAGTCATTCCACAGTATGTTAGTCATTCTACAGTATGTTAGAGTCGTTCTACAGTATGTTAGAGTCATTCTACAGTATGTTAGAGTCATTCTACGGGTAGGTTTTTCTACGTGTCATTTCATGCTGTGGTCCACATTACTTCTTGATCTCATTCTGCAGATCCATGATGGATTCCTGGGAGCGTTGCAGCTCCTTCTCCAGGTCCATGCGGAGCTTCCTCTCTTTCTCCAGAGAACCCTCCAAATGAACAACAATACATTTTGTCCATCGTTATTCATTACAGCCATAAACACGGCGATGAAAACATCAGGGTATTTTTCAACCTATCATTTTCATTGAATTGGTGTCGAGAAAAGATGTTGTAAAGTGACTCACCGGATCTGTTTGTTGCTCCTGATCACACTTTCATTGGATCAGATCAACAGGAACTGTCCAGGAAAAGCCCAGGAAAAACGGGAGGTAGGCTATGACTGCTACCTCAATGTCAATGTTGTGAGAAGAGCTACAGTCTTACTTTGTATTGTACTAGACCTGTACTAGACCTTTGTATTGTACTAGACCTGTACTAGACCTTTGTATTGTACTAGACCTGTACTAGACCTGTACTAGACCTTTGTATTGTACTAGACCTGTTTGTGCCCGCCGGCCTACTTGGGAACGATGCAACTTGGGAACCTAATGATAGACGTTGTCATAAAGCACCCGTTTTAACTGTCAGCCGGTGTCCCACATGTGTGTGAAGACTGGCTGGAAATTGCACAGGTGAAAGGAGTTGGCCTCATTAGGCCCACTGCATGGCAGAGCCTGACCAGAGCCTTTTTGTGGTAGTTCTGGAGTTAGCGTGGGTCCGACTGCGGGGGTGTGGAACACGTGTGTCGAATGTGAAGTCGGTAGGTCGAATTTATATTTTGTGCCTTACTGTGTCTAGTAAAAGTACTCAGGTTCTGTCCACTATATATATATATATATATATATATATGTAAATTACCTCTCATGTTGGTCAGAGTCAGAATGGCTGCTTTTAGAGGCCACGCCCCCTTCCTCTCTCTCCACAGACTCACTCATGGTGGAGCAGAGACCTTTACACACACACACACACACACACACACACACAAGCGCAATCCAATTAATGCAATATAAACACACAATTTATACCGTAGCTAAACTAATAACTTTAAGAATACTCCTGATTAAAGCTACACCGTGAAACCAACATATCACGGGGATTCTCTTTGGCCGACAAGATGGCTTCTCCCCCCCCTCCCCCCCTCCCTAGTAGAAAACAGTGGATTGGCTCGTATAAAGTACATGAAACATTAACAACCACCTCACTAGTTCTGTGACATGAACTTAATACAATATAACATTAAAACATTGTCCGATGTGGTACAAATATCAATACAATACATACCTGTCTGCGTGTGCGTGTGTGTCTGTCTGTCTGTCTGCGTGTCAACTCAATAGACGCGTAGCACAACAGTATAAGATAAAGGGTTATGGGTGCAGAAACCCATGTCTTCCTCCTTCAGGCTGGTTTAGCAGGTTTGCTTTTTTTCACCTGCAGTTTAAACCTTATGAACTATGTCACTATGACAGTGGTTCTCAACCTGTGGGTCGCGACCCCTCAGGGGGTCCCCAAATTATTATATTTTTTAAAGGAAAAAAGGGAAGAAGGGACTGAATAGTTGCCAAATTGAAATGTAGAGTTTACAGTACACATAGTGTGCATGCATATAACATTCCTTAACCCATTTTGGACTGAGGTCAATAAAAAAAGGCTTCTAAATCCTAATTTCTTTCTGAAAAACCCATGTTTCTATGTCAGTAGGCCTAGTGCTCAACCTTTTTCATGTCAAGGACCCCCAGAATTATCTCTAATGGGCCACGGACCCCCATCTCAAAATATTTAGTTCCAGGGACCCCCCCCCCCACTGAGAAGCAACTATTTTAATTTAAAATGTTTGCTCTGAAATATAAATTCAATGATTTGTGCCACATTTTAACGATTTTTCAAAAATAGCAGACCTACAAGCTCTTTATGATGTATTCCCACTGTACCACTGTCAAGGTCTGTCTGTCTGTCTGTCTGTCTGTCTGTCTGTCTGTCTGTCTGTCTGTCCACAGACCGTGTCCACACTTCAGCCACTCCCACATCCCATTCCTTCTCTCACACCTGCTCACACTCCCTCATCAGCCCAACAGTGCCACGCCCCTTTCACACCTGACAACATTTCCCCAATCAACCCATTACTCACCTGGACTCATTTCACACACACTCACTGTCAGGTTATACCTTGTCACTGTGTTTGGTCTCGCTTGTTCTTGGACTCTGCGGTTTGGGACATCCCGCATTTCTACACACAGTAAGCCTTGTATTTGTTTGGACTACTGCTGTTCTCCTGCCTGGTTCTTACTGTATGATTTGCCTAGGGACCCCACTTTGGGAAACCCCCACTGTCCCCTATATGGTAATAGCTAGGAACACAGTAGGTGCATGTCCTGACATAGCAAACATGTGCAAACATTGTACTACTCTAGTTATAGCAGTGACTGACTGAGAAAACAGAGTGTAAAACAATGCTGTATGAGTGAAAACAGAGTGTAAAACAATGCTGTATGAGTGAAAACAGAGTGTAAAACAAATCTGTATGAGTGAATGCGTGTGAGCGTGCGGGTCCGCAACTGGTTCTGTCATCAAGTGACCTTTTGACCCCCAAATGGGTTCGATCGGCCTGGTGTAAACACACACACACACACACACACACACACACACACACACACACACACACACACACACACACACACACACACACAGACACAGACACAGACACAGACACACACACACACAGACATAGCCCCGCAAGAAGAACCCGAATGTAGTAAAGTTTCTGATACTTTGTTTACTTTACCCATTGGGTCCTGCTTCACGCTGGGCTGTCGCCAGTTACGCACAGACAAATACAATGTAAACACGCCATGAGACGGACTTCTGCGCGCTTTTACCATGTTTATTCATGTATTGACTTACGAATGTGCGAACTATAAGTACCTTACATACCATACCGACACATCTCCTGTGTCGCGGAAGCCGTTAAGTATTTTTAATCCATGATTGATTAAAAATGTCGCTGCTTCCTACCTTGTTTATTGACACCTCATTGTACCGCCTATCTGGCTAGCTAGTGGTGCTACAGCTATGACGGAGCAGATCAGAGGCAGGGACATAGCCCGCAAAGCCAACCGCACATCGGGAGGCGGTACAATAAACGGTAAATAAACAAGAAGAAATCAAAGCGACATTTTTAATCAAACATGGATTAAAAATACTTAACGGCTTCCGCGACACAGGAGATTTTATCAGAGGTATGTAAGGTACTTATAGTTCGCACATTCGTAAACGAACACAATAAAAAGCGCGGTGATAGCGCGCCGATAGAAGAAAGGTTGAGTTTTTTATATCCGCGTTCCAACAATCGCATTGGAAAATCTTAGCATGACCAGGGACCCTACCCTAAAGCTTAAAGTCCAAATTTCATAAAAGCTTTATGTAGGGTTCCGAGAGGGGCTAACACAGACACAGACACAGACACTGATGACGAAGGTGAGGACGCAAATTATGATACCAGATACTCTACATCAAATTATGGAATCAGTTCGGGAGCAAAAAAAAAGAAAGAAAGAAAAAAAACTATCGTTATCTGAACATCCCTAATTCTATGTACTGATGAATTGAGTAGAATGAACCACAATGGGAACATTGTGTTATCCTTTTAGTATGACCTTTGTCCTGTACTGCCTTCACGTAATAATGTTGTTAATAAACGATTTACATTTAATCATTTTTTTACTATCATTTGTCACTGTTTCCCCAAAACATTATTATGGGTCTATTTTTGTTTTTCATAGATACCTACTAATGAAAATCAAATCAAAGAGATTCCATCAATAAACATTATTATTATTATTATTGTTGTTAAGTAGTGAAAACAGCTGATCTACAAGCAACAACAACGTGTGAGCTTGTAGATGTCACAGTCGGTTACACACCGGCATTCCGACGCATCGCCATTCCGATCATTGACTTCTATTGATCGGAATGGCGGGGTTTCTCCCCTTTGGTTAAGACCCCGCCACTCCGACGATTAAACACATCGCTATTCCGAACCCTATTGATCGGAATGGCGGGGTTTCTCCACTTTGGGAAAGACCCCGCCACTCCGACCCCCCCCCCCCCCCCCCCCCCCGCCTCCGATACGTACATCAATCCAGCCCCCCCCCACCACCCCACTCCGTGCATGTGCGTGGGGAGGCGGCCTTTTTTCCGTACGGTCGAGATGTCTGTCTGACGGACAGACTCTATCTCTATTATTATTATTATTATTATTATTATTATTATTATTATTATTATTATTATTATATTATATTATTATTATACTGATGACAGAGTATGATTGCCGGACAGCGAGTCTTCTTCAATGATCGATAAGATATTATATAGCCTGCATGCTGCGTAACCTCAAAGCAGTCACGTAGGCCTACGTGTTGCCCTGCAGTGGGAATATTAAAACGCAATAATATAATGCTTGTCACATATATTTTATTATAAACATTGTCATCATCATCATCATCATTGTTGTCATCATATTATTATTATTTGTATTATTAGTTGTTGTTGTTGTTATATAGGCCTAGGCTATGATTCTTGTTATTGTTGTTATTTTCAATCTTCCTTGTGAATAGGCTACTAATCCAATATTTTCATGTTATCTTACTTGTGAGTAGTAGGCCTATCTAATGCGCAGCCTTAAGCCTATCTTCCACACCCAAAAGGAGTGCGAACCCGGAGTGCGAACCCGGTCTCTCTTTTAGGACTGATTCTAATGGAAAAAAGGAGGACACGATTTGAACTCTCTCTCACTCTAACAGATCACAGACACGCACTGCCCAGCTCGCTTTAAAGCCCATGACTAGAGAGAGACTTATTGCATAGCCCACTGTGGTAGAATAGTGAAGTGCATCGCTCCTTTGCAGGACTTGTCGACAACCATACAAACGTTTTTGAACAACGCTTATATATCCACCCATGGTGCAGACCACAAGACGTGAATGTAGCTGCATTGACTGCAATGCATTATACGGCATAACTTTGCGCGGCGGCGCATACTAAAAAAAAAAGCTAACATTCGAATCTGTACATATGGCCTATATGTGTCGATAGCTTGTAAATCTGTTATTTTTTCCAGCATGTTAACTTAAAACATTGAAATGTGCTGGCTTGTAGAGGGTACTGTATGAATAAGCAAAATTCGTTACTTAGTAGGAACGAACAAACCAACAGCCATGCAGCTTAAAGCTGCTCAGAGAGGAATCTCAACACGAGTGGATTTCATAATGTGCAGTATAGGCCTACATGTGTCATAATAATTAGTAAATCAGTGTACACAATCTGAAGAAAACCTGGAGACTGACATTCAGTATAGGTCAATAAAGATCAAATATATGGACTGTACAGTGCAGTACACATCGCTGATACACCTTTAGGCTTATGCTGCATAATATAACAAAGGCCTACAGCAGGGATACTCAAATAGATTTACCTGTGGGCCACATTACAAAAATGGCAAGGGGCCAGGGGCCAGTAGATAAAATTACGACATTAATGATACTTGATAACTTCTCTCTTTCAATTGCTTTATTTTCGCAAAATGTATCAAAGTACAATGTGCATGCACACAATATGTAAATAAATAAATGTGTTACATTTTCTTGCATAAACACAAAGAGCTGTTTCCATAACTGCACAAATTATTGCACATAACATGAGTAGCTGTTATAATAACATAACATGAGTAGCTCTTTGCCTGCCTGCCTGCCTGTCTGTCTGTCCATGAGTAGTTATTTGTCTGTCTGTCAATGAGTAGCTGTCTTACTGTCTGCCTGTCTATGAGTAGGTGTCTGCCTGCCTGTCTATGAGTAGCTGTCTGTCTGCCTGCCTGTCCAATTGTCCATGAGTAGCTGTCTGTCTGCCTGTCTGAGTAGCTGTCTGCCTGCCTGCCTAATTGTCCATGAGTAGCTGTCTGTCTGCCTGTCTATGAGTAGCTGTCTGCCTGCCTGCCTAATTGTCCATGAGTAGCTGTCTGTCTACCTGTCTATGAGTAGCTGTCTGCCTTCCTGCCTGTCCAATTGTCCATGAGTAGCTGTCTGTCTGTCTATGAGTAGCTGTCTGCCTGCCTGCCCAATTGTCTATGAGTAGCTGTCTGTCTGTCTATGAGTAGCTGTCTGCCTTCCTGCCTGTCCAATTGTCCATGAGTAGCTGTCTGTCTGTCTATGAGTAGCTGTCTGCCTTCCTGCCTGTCCAATTGTCCATGAGTAGCTGTCTGCCTGCCTGTCCAATTCTCCATGAGTAGCTGTCTGTCTGCCTGTCTATGAGTAGCTGTCTGACTGCCTGCCTGTCCAATTCTCCATGAGTAGCTGTCTGTCTGTCTGCCTGTCTATGAGTAGCATGTCTGCCTGCCTGCCAGCCAGCAAGTTGGTTAACAGAAAATTGTTATGGCTGAGTAAAATAAAATACAATAAACACAATTTGCCTGAAAATAGATTACCCAGCTATGACCTTTTTCATGAAAAAAAATGAGTAGTGATATGGCTGACTGAGTAAAATAAAACAATCTACCTGAAAATAGATAGCTATAAGTGAAGAGCAATTTCCGCAATTACCATTTCCGCAATTTCCGCAATTTCCATTTCCGCAATTTCCGCAATTTCCTCAATTTCCATTTCCGAAATTTCCATTTCCACCATTTCCGCAATTTCCGCAATTACCATTTCCGCAATTTCCGCAATTTCCATTTCCGCAATTTCCATTTCCACCATTTCCGCAATTACAATTTCCGCAATTTCCATTTCCGCAATTTCCATTTCCAACTATTAATGGCAGCTGGGTTTCATCATTCAAATAAAATATAATTCTGTCCGTTTAGCTATAAAATTATGTCAGGGAATAGGGATACACAGTATATGTCTTTCATTTGCATTGCATCTCCCCCCCCCAAGCTTTTATTTTCGTTCGAGTAATAGTACAACTCTAATAGTATTACTTATAATAATGTAATTAAAGATAACTTCATTCAGATTTATTTATTTTTATTTCATTTTCCAGATTTTTTTTTCTTCTTTTTTTTAGATTTTCATTGGTGGGCCAGTCATAATGGTCCCGCGGGCCTGATGTGGCCCGCGGGCCTGAGGTTGAGTATCACTGGCCTACAGTGTGGCACATATAGGACTTCACAGAGCGCTTCCACTTTTCACCGTCTTTGGTCATCTTTTTCTTTGTTTCCCTTCTGGTGCGCAAGTCAAATTTACTATAGGCCTACCTATGTTGCAATGACGTGGTGACGTGGGCACATAATTGAAGACACACACACACAGTCACACACGCAACAGATATGTCCAGCATGTAATTATGCATACAAGTTCAGTTTTGCTAAGAAGCAAAGAATTACAGCCAGTTCATGTGTATGAGACAACATTAAACGATAGAGCCTACACTGTTCAAAAATTGACATGCAGCCTACAGTGGGAATATATGAAATTAAGTGGGCTGTCCTATCAAAGTATCAATCATAGAAGAAGGCACTTTCCCGGAATTATTCAGCTTCTCGCTCTCTCGCTGTGCGCAAGGCAGCCTCCCTTTACATAATTACATTCCTCACCGGTTCCGGAAAAAAACGGAATCTCTCTATTCCAGATGGCAGACAAAGCAAGAATAAGTAATAACAGGCGAGACAGATGTACATCATGTATAAGTTTATTTGTATTTAATAAAAGGATAGAAATATGACCTGTATTAAAAAAAAAAACTTTTGACTTTGACACACACACGACAACACGCACACATGTACGCACGAGCAAATGGAGTGAACGCCCGGAGGGTGCGGGTGTCCTGCAGGGATGCCTGGACTCATTATAGCCTACGTATGCAGTCAATTATTATTATTTTCTCTCTCGTGCGCTGTCATGTCACATGTCATCCTGACCGTGCCGTTTGCTTTCATGGACAGATGAACAGCCGAGACAGATCTTTATTTAATGTAATAAATGGTCGGATTAATAGGCCTATGCTTCGACAAAGGTGAGAATTGGCACGCGCGCGCGCGAGCGCACACACACGTGCGCCTTTCCCTGTGCGTTGGCGGTGTTTAAATTCCGGAGGGGGGGGGGGGGTGATTGTGTAGCCTACGTTTCGGACGCCGTTTCGGAGGGTGGGGTGCTTGGTGGGGGCTGGGGGAGGCGGGGTTGTGTGTTGGGTCGGAATGGGGGTGCGTCGGAATGGGGGTGCGTCGGAATGGGGGTGTGTCGAAATGGGGGGGAGTCGGAACGGCGATGCGTCGGAATGCCGCTCTGTTCCCGTCACAGTCCCAGGCAGGGCTGTGTTATTCTGCTGTCTCTGTCTTGTCAGTGTCTGTGTTATGTGTGGGCGTGTGTTTGGGCGTGGCTTGGCTCCATTTATCACTTGGCTCACCTGGTTCCAGTCTCCAATCTACACTCCTGCCTGACATCAGCTCATCAACTCCAGCCCATAAAGACCCAGCCTTCCCACATCACCAGCGCCAGATTGTTAAATCACCCACAGTGGTAGTAGACCTTCTAGCCAGCTTTGCCAGTGTTTGTTCCCAGGGAACTTCAGTTTTGTTGTATTTTCTAGTGTTTACTTTGTGCCTGTACTCACCGCTCTCCTCTCCTCCTCCTCAGACCACACCTGCCTGCCTGCCTGCCTGCCAGCCCATGCTCTGACCAGCCTGTTTGGACCTTGCCCTGCTCTGCCTGCCTGCCAGTTTATATTCAATAAACACCCTTGAACTGTCGAACTTTTGTCTGTGTCTGCATTTGGGTCCGCCAGTTCTCGGTACCATGACAGAACAATCTGGCCAGAATGGACCCAGCAGACTATGACAGAGTTAAGGAGGCCATTATCAAACAGGGGCAGTGTTTGGGAACTCACGAGCAAATGCTAAAATCTCTCTTGGATAGTGTGGCTGAGATCTCAAACCAACTGACTGCCATCAGCCACACACCTCCACCTCAGCTCCTTCAACAACCTGCTGCTGACGCTGTTGCCCCCATGCTTCCAGTCGCTCCTGCTGCAGAGCCCCATATTCCTCCACCTGCAAAGTACTCTGGTAATCCAAACACTTGTCGTCAGTTTATCACTCAAATCCAGCTAATTTTCAATGCTCAGCCTTCTCGTTTCACTTATGAGGCAGCTAAAATTGCTTATGTAGCCAGCCTATTGGAGGGACCCCCTCTCAGCTATTTTAATGCTTTGCATGAGCAGCATTCACCTACTGTTCAGACTTTTGCCTTGTTTACTGCTGAGTTAAAGCGTATTTATGATCATCCAATCAGAGGGCAGCAGGCTGGTCAACAACTGTTAAGACTTCGGCAGGGCAGGCGAACAGTGAGAGAGTTTGCCTGTGAGTTCAGAGCCTTAGCAATTGAGTCAGAGTGGAATGAGCCGGCACTGCTAACCGCCTTTCAGAGTGGGCTCACCCGCAGCATTGGCAGAGAGATGGCCTTGAGGAAGGAACAGCCTTCCCTGGATGAGGCAATTACCACTGCCATCAAGATGTCGGACCAGATGGCTCAGTGGCAGGCAGAACCCTCTCCACCTAGTCCTACAGCGCCCTCTGTCGGAGGAAACTACAGAGCCCCGCCTGCTGAGTTTGGACGTCCTCCCCCTCCTGCTGAGTTTTCTGGGGAGGAACCTATGCAATTGGGCCGGGCCCATCTCACACCAGATGAGCGCCTCCGCCGAAGGAAGATGGGGGTGTGTTTCTACTGTGGCCAGCCAGACCACCACATCGCCACATGTCCTACACGGCCAAAAGAGATGACTCATCAGTAGCAGTGGGGGTTCTGGTGAGTCATGTTTCATATTCCCCCAAAACCCGATCCCGTATGGAATTTCATGCCACTCTTAGTTTGTGTACTCAGTCATTGTCACTGCTTGCTCTTGTTGATTCAGGAGCAGACGAAAGCTTCCTAGACATGTCTGTAGTCTCCCAGTTGGGCATTTCACTCGAACCACTCACCTCACCTATGCAAGCTAATGCGCTCAATGGCAATCCTCTGGCCCGTGTGACTCACCGTACCGAACCCGTCCACCTCCTTGTGTCCGGTAATCATCATGAACAAATTCAGTTCTATGTCATTTCCTCTCCTAATGTACCTATCGTTCTAGGTCAGCCATGGCTACAACTACACAATCCACATATTGACTGGGCGGCAGGCAAGGTGGTGAGCTGGAGTCCATATTGTCTCTCAACCTGCTTACGGTCTGCTCGTTCTCCATCTGAGGGTGCCAGCCCCCCAGCTATTATGGAGCCTCCAGACCTTTCTGGTGTTCCTGCTGAGTACCATAACCTTGGAGAGGTTTTCAGTAAGCAACGTGCCCTATCATTACCTCCGCACCGCCCATATGACTGTGCCATCAACCTGCATGAAGGAGCTCCACTGCCTACTAGTCGTCTCTACAACGTGTCTCGCCCAGAGAGAGAGAGCATGGAGAAATACATCCACGAGTCATTGGCAGCTGGCATCATTCGGCCCTCTTCTTCCCCAGTTGGTGCTGGGTTCTTCTTCGTGGGTAAGAAGGATGGTTCATTACGCCCCTGCATTGACTATCGAGGCCTCAATGACATCACTGTTAAAAACAAATATCCATTACCATTGCTTGCATCCGCTTTTGAGCCCATTCAGGAGGCAACTATTTTTTCCAAGCTAGACCTGCGTAATGCATACCACCTTGTTCGTATCCGGGCTGAAGATGAGTGGAAAACTGCTTTTAAGACACCCATCGGCCATTTTGAATATCTTGTCATGCCTTTTGGGCTCACTAATGCTCCAGGTATATTCCAAGCACTGGTCAATGATGTTCTCCGTGACCTAATCAACCGTACTGTATTTGTTTACCTAGATGACATCTTGATTTACTCCCGCAACCATGAGGAACACGTGGTGCATGTCCGGCAAGTGTTGCAGCGTCTTTTGGAGAACCAGCTCTTTGTTAAAGCGGAGAAATGTGAATTCCATGTCCAGTCTACCACATTCCTCGGGTTCATCGTTGAGAATGGCCAGGTGAAGGCGGACCCTGAGAAGGTGCAGGCGGTGGAGAACTGGCCTCGACCCGCATCTTTAAAGCATCTTCAACGGTTCCTTGGGTTTGCCAACTTCTACAGAAGGTTCATCAGAAACTACAGCAGTGTTGCAGCCCCCCTTAACAAGCTGACATCCTCGTTGACGCCTTTTACCTGGAACGCGGAGGCTGAGGCTGCGTTTAAGGAGTTGAAGAGGCGGTTCACCACGGCACCGGTTCTCGTCCACCCGGACTCATCCCGCCAGTTTGTCGTAGAAGTCGACGCTTCAGACACCGGGGTGGGGGCAATCCTGTCCCAGAGGTCCGCTACAGATGGGAAGCTCCACCCCTGTGCCTTCTATTCTTATCCTTTGAACTCTGCTGAGCGCAACTATGATGAGGGGAACAGGGAGCTGTTGGCTGTGAAGCTCGCCTTGGAGGAATGGAGGCACTGGCTGGAGGGTGCTGAACATCCGTTCATTGTGTGGACGGACCATAAGAACCTTGCTTACATCCAGTCTGCGAAACGCCTCAACTCCCGCCAGGCTCGATGGGCCCTGTATTTCGGTCGGTTCCGATTCACCCTGACTTACCGTCCTGGTTCTCGTAACTTGAAGGCGGATTCCCTGTCACGCCAGTTCTCCGCTGAAGAATCCACTGGCCGGCCGGAGTCGATCCTTCCCTCTTCCTGTGTGGTGGCAGCTGTGAGGTGGGAGATTGAGTCACTGGTGCGAGAGGCTCAACGGGTCCAACCGGATCCAGGCAACGGACCCGCAAACCGTCTCTTCGTCCCGAGTCTGTTCGCTCACGGGTCCTCCTCTGGGCACATGCTTCCCGCATTGCCTGCCATCCGGGGGTCGGCCGCACTCTGTCTCTCCTCAAACGGCACTTCTGGTGGCCCTCCATTGGCCGTGACACCTGTGCTTTTGTGTCTGCTTGCGCTGTGTGCGCTCGTGGGAAAGCCTCTAATCAGCCGCCTGCTGGTTTGCTCCGTCCCCTGCCTGTCCCTAGTCGACCCTGGTCGCACATGGCGTTGGACTTCGTCACAGGCCTTCCTCCATCCCAAGGCAACACGGTCATTCTGACTATTGTGGACAGATTCTCTAAGGCTGTGCATTTTGTGGCCCTCCCTAAACTGCCCACATCGCTTGAAACAGCTGACCTCCTTGCTTACCATGTCTTTCGGCTC
Source organism: Protomyctophum bolini (assembly GCF_963924005.1). Lineage (NCBI taxonomy): Eukaryota > Metazoa > Chordata > Actinopteri > Myctophiformes > Myctophidae > Protomyctophum > Protomyctophum bolini. The sequence goes on from NC_137870.1 coordinate 48,173,172, forward strand.
CATGGAGTCCCTGTGGATATTGTTTCCGACAGGGGACCTCAGTTCATCTCACATGTATGGAGAGCTTTCTGTCGTGCCCTCGGAGCATCTGTGAGTCTGTCTTCTGGTTACCACCCACAAACTAACGGACAGACGGAGCGCGCCAACCAGGACCTAGAAGCTGCGCTGCGTTGTGTGGCGGCCAAGAATCCCTCCTCCTGGAGCACCCACCTGCTGTGGATCGAATACGCCCACAATTCTCTGACCTGTGCTGCCACGGGCAAGTCTCCATTTGAGGGTTCGTTGGGGTACCAGCCACCTCTCTTTCCGGCCGAGGAGGATGACATCGCCGTCCCGTCGGTTCAGGCTCACCTACGACGCTGTCGCAAGGTGTGGAAGGATGCACGAGCTGCCTTGCTCAGTTCCGTGGAACGGAACAGAACATTTGCCGATCGCCATCGGACCCCAGCCCCAACGTACCAGCCAGGTCAGCGTGTGTGGCTATCTACTAAGGACCTCCCCCTGAAGACTGATTCAAGGAAGCTCTCCCCCCGTTATGTGGGTCCTTATGAGGTGCTCTCCATCATCAACCCTTCAACTGTCAAGCTCAGGCTCCCTCGTCACATGAAGGTCCACCCCACATTCCATGTCTCTCTGTTGAAACCGGTGTTGACGAGTCCGCTGTCTCCTCCGGATGCGCCCCCTCCTCCCCCCCGTATCATTGACGACCATCCAGCGTACACCGTCCGGCGGCTGCTAGATGTGCGTCGCAGAGGGAAGGGATTCCAGTACCTGGTGGATTGGGAGGGCTATGGTCCTGAGGAGAGATGTTGGGTACCACGTCGCTTCATTCTGGATCCATCCCTAATCACCGATTACCATCGGCAACACCCTGACAAGCCTGGTGGAACTCCTGGAGGCGTTCCGTGAGGGGGGGGCACTGTCACAGTCCCAGGCAGGGCTGTGTTATTCTGCTGTCTCTGTCTTGTCAGTGTCTGTGTTATGTGTGGGCGTGTGTTTGGGCGTGGCTTGGCTCCATTTATCACTTGGCTCACCTGGTTCCAGTCTCCAATCTACACTCCTGCCTGACATCAGCTCATCAACTCCAGCCCATAAAGACCCAGCCTTCCCACATCACCAGCGCCAGATTGTTAAATCACCCACAGTGGTAGTAGACCTTCTAGCCAGCTTTGCCAGTGTTTGTTCCCAGGGAACTTCAGTTTTGTTGTATTTTCTAGTGTTTACTTTGTGCCTGTACTCACCGCTCTCCTCTCCTCCTCCTCAGACCACACCTGCCTGCCTGCCTGCCTGCCAGCCCATGCTCTGACCAGCCTGTTTGGACCTTGCCCTGCTCTGCCTGCCTGCCAGTTTATATTCAATAAACACCCTTGAACTGTCGAACTTTTGTCTGTGTCTGCATTTGGGTCCGCCAGTTCTCGGTACCGTGACAGTAGATCAGCTGTAATTTTAGTCTAGTCATTTTAGTCGACTAAATCTGCCGTTGATTTAGTTAAAATCTTATCATATTTAGTTGACTAAACAACTAGACTAACTAAACTAAAATAAACTATCTGCCAAAAACAACACTGATTGATTGAATAGTTCATCAGAGAGATGTAAACACCACCAAGATACCTGTCTAAATACTTCCTTAATGTAAACGAAGTCCACACCCACAACACCAGACCAGACCAGCAACAAACCATGTACAACCCAGATTCGGCACAAACAAGGGACTAAATTATTTTCGCTCCTATGCCACCAAAATGTGGAACGCCCTACCAGGAGTCATTAAGACATGTGAATACCTTGACTCCTTCAAAACCGCTCTCAAAGGGCACATACGGACGACTGCAATTCGAAAATGGCCGCTGTAAAATCTGAATCCCCCCCCCCCTTCCCCTCACTGTATATGTTTCTTTTCCCTTTTTGCTTCCTTTATGATGAATTCCTGTTCTGTTCTTTAACTATATAGAAGTGTCTATTTGTACATCTCTAAATGTTTTGATGAATTGAACAAGGTGGACCCTCTTGTAAACAAGTGTAATGCTTAATTGGGTCGTCCACTCACAGTCAACAGTCTTTGTATTGAGTTTGTGCTTGAAATGTACTGTAATTCTGCAAACTGTTAATACATTTGTCAATCAAACGTCGCTCTGTCTGGAATCACTTGGTATACTCGAATACCACCTGTAGATGTCAGTAAAGTCAAGGACAAGTAACATGGTAACCTGTGGTGAATGACTAGAAGCCAGAAGGGGTTTCTTTCTATGGCGTCAAAACAAGTCAAGACGTTCTAATTCATGATGATGATGGACTTTATTTCAGACACAGTGGGTCCACAAACAAAACACAGAAACAAGACAGACAATACAAAGAACACAGAGATAGATGTAGCTTACGTAACACACTATCCATAAAGATCTATATCAATTCAAAAACATTATTATTTATTAAACATTTACTCCAGTGTTTCCAGAAGCACGAGGAAAATATTGTATCACTCTGTGTGATACCTGTTAAGGCCATGATTAATACATTCTTTGACTCCTTCAGTGTCTACACATTAATCTAAACATACAATCCCTCAGTACAGCATGAAAGCTGGATACATTATAGCCGCAATTTGCAACTCTAGATTTTTACCAGCTGCTTATATAATGTGATGAATCTAGAGTCGCACACACCCTCCAATGACTCCCCATTCATCCAATTTGCTTTTGCGATCTGCTTGTATTAAAACGACTCACCAACATTGCAGCTGTAGGGCAAAGCTTGAATTATCATCCTCTTTCAATCTGTAAAGCTTTTGTTTAATACAAATCCATGTAGACATGTTGTTATGAGCCACTTCCTGTCAAGACGTTCTGTGCAGGTGATTCTTTTTCTATTTTGTTGGAGTTTGGAAGCGCTCGTCAAAGTCACTGAGCGGCCCTGCGTACCGCCTGGTTCAAATGTTCACCTCATGGGGGCGGCAGCAGCACAGCCCGTTGATAAAAACGAGTGCTTCCAAACTCTGACACTTAGAAAAAATATCAGAGAAATATCATAGAACTGAGCAGGTGTGAGACCAGGACTGAGACCAGGTGTGAGACCAGGACTAAGACCAGGTGTGAGACCAGGACTGAGACCAGGTGTGAGACCAGGACTGAGACCAGGTGTGAGACCAGGACTAAGACCAGGTGTGAGACCAGGACTAAGACCAGGTGTGAGACCAGGACTGAGAGAAGGAATGGAATGTGGGGACAGACCGTGACAGTGCTACTGTGGGATTAAATCATAAAGAGCTTGTAGGTCTGCTATTTTTGAAAAATCGTTAAAATGTGGCACAAATCATTGAATAATATATTTCAGAGCAAACATTTTAAACTAAAATTGTTGCTTCGGGGAGAGATGGGGGTCCGTGGCCCAATAGAGATAATTCTGGGGGTCCTTGACATGAAAAAGTTGAGCAACCACTGACATAGAAACATGGGTTTTTCAGAAAAAAAGTATGATTTAGAAGCCTTTTTTTTAATCGACCTCAGTCCAAAATGGGTTAAGGAATGTTATATGCATGCACACTATGTGTACTGTAAACTCTAAATTTCAATTTGGCAACTATTCAGTAAAAAATAATAATAATAATAATAATAATTAAAAATAAGTTTTTCCCTTTTTTCCTTTAAAAAATATAATAATTTGGGGACCCCCCGAGGGGTCGCGACCCACAGGTTGAGAACCACTGTCATAGTGACATAGTTCATAAGGTTTAAACTGCAGGTGAAAAAAAGCAAACCTGCTAAACCAGCCTGAAGGAGGAAGACATGGGTTTCTGCACCCATAACCCTTTAGCTTATACTGTTGTGCTATACGCGTCTATTGAGTTGACACGCAGACAGACAGACAGACACACACACACGCACACGCAGACAGGTATGTATTGTATTGATATTTGTACCACATCGGACAATGTTTTAATGTTATATTGTATTAAGTTCATGTCACAGAACTAGTGAGGTGGTTGTTAATGTTTCATGTACTTTATACGAGCCAATCTGTTTTCTACTAGGGAGGGAGGGGGGGGGGGAGAAGCCATCTTGTCGGCCAAAGAGAATCCCCGTGACATGTTGGTTTCACGGTGTAGCTTTAATCAGGAGTATTCTTAAAGTTATTAGTTTAGCTACGGTATAAATTGTGTGTTTATATTGCATCAATTGGATTGCGCGCGTGTGTGTGTGTGTGTGTGTGTGTGTGTGTGTGTGTGTGTGTGTGTGTGTGTGTGTGTAAAGGTCTCTGCTCCACCATGAGTGAGTCTGTGGAGAGAGAGGAAGGGGGCGTGGCCTCTAAAAGCAGCCATTCTGACTCTGACCAACATGAGAGGTAATTTACCTATATATATATATATATATATATATATATATAGTGGACAGTACCTGAGTACTTTTACTAGACACAGTAAGGCACAAAATATAAATTCGACCTAGGCTACCGACTTCACATTCGACACACGTGTTCCACACCCCCGCAGGGAAGGCAGTGCCCGGTATCGAGTCGGTCCGGTCGGACCCACGCTAACTCCAGAACTACCACAAAAAGGCTCTGGTCAGGCTCTGCCATGCAGTGGGCCTAATGAGGCCAACTCCTTTCACCTGTGCAATTTCCAGCCAGTCTTCACACACACACACACACACACACACACACACACACACACAGGCACAGACACAGATCTCCATGTGGGACACCGGCTGACAGTTAAAACGGGTGCTTTATGACAACGTCTATCATTAGGTTCCCAAGTTGCATCATTCCCAAGTAGGCCGGCGGGCACAAACAGGTCTAGTACAATACAAAGGTCTAGTACAGGTCTAGTACAATACAAAGGTCTAGTACAAGTCTAGTACAATACAAAGGTCTAGTACAGGTCTAGTACAGGTCTAGTACAATACAAAGGTCTAGTACAGGTCTAGTACAATACAAAGTAAGACTGTAGCTCTTCTCACAACATTGACATTGAGGTATCAGTCATAGCCTACCTCCTGTTGTTGTCGATGGCCTCGGGGGTATCCACACTTTTCCTGGGCTGTGTGTGCTCCAGTTCCTGTCGATTTGATCCAATGAAAGCCATTGAAACTGGTCAGATGATCAATGATATCCAATGAAATCAACAGGAACTGGAGCACACACAGCCCAGGAAAAGTGTGGATAGTTTTGGCTACATCTAGCTACTTCAGCTACATCCAAGATGGCGTCTTGTGCACCTTGAAACGGGCCCTGAAGAAACAAATCGCCGGGCGTCCTGATTGAATGGTTACAAATCCCCCCCCCGGGCGTTCTAGGTTTTCTGTGACCGTTGGACGCAATCAGTATAACAGGAAATCACATACATATATAGATAGCTTATAGATTTCTGTTCATATTGAGTTTCTATCATATAATGGCTTGTGCGTGCGTGCGTCCGTGCGTGCGTGCGTGCGTCCGTGCGTGCGTGCGTGCGTGACTCCTCCACAGAGACCACCAGAAGAAGGGTCTCGATGCTCAGTGTGATCAGGAGCAACAAACGGATCCGGTGAGTCAGTTTAAAAAAAAAAGTCATATCTTTTCTCGACACCAATTCAATGAAAATGATGGGTGAAAAAAACCCCTGATGTTTTCATCGCCCGTGTTTATGGCTGTAATGAATAACGATGGACAAAATGTATTGTTGTTCATTTGGAGGATTCTCTGGAGAAAGAGAGGAAGCTCCACATGGACCTGGAGGAGGAGCTGAAACGCTCCCAGGAATCCATCATGGATCTGCAGAATGAGATCAAGAAGTAATGTGGACCACAGCATGAAATGACACGTAGAAAAACCTACCCGTAGAATGACTCTAACATACTGTAGAATGACTCTAACATACTGTAGAATGACTCTAACATACTGTAGAATGACTAACATACTGTAGAATGACTCTAACATACTGTAGAATGACTCTAACATACTGTAGAATGACTAACATACTGTAGAATGACTCTAACATACTGTATTCTGCTAGCCTGACACTCCGTGAATTTTGTTATGCCGTTGCCAAAGTCTTCAGCGATTGGTTCACACCAACCAATCAAAATTGTAGCAAAGCAATTGACGTCGTTGTCAATCACGTGGCTAACCCGGTTGCTAACCGAACAAACACGCTAGTAGCATGTAAACAAACTGGTCGGGTATTATGTCGGACGACGATGTTTCAAAAACCTGTCGTTTCCGTAAATAAACTATTTATCACAGGGAGATTTAATATCCTGATCGCTACGGTCGCTTGTTATTCCGCAGTGGGGGCGGGGCAGCCATGTGTGTTGTTCTCGTTACCGCAGTGGGGGCGGGGCAGCCATGTGTGTTGTTCGACGTCATCGAGTTGAGACGACGCTGACGGCCAATCAGCCAATCAGCCGCTGCATCAGATATTGGATGCAGGCTAACACCACCTGCATCCAGAGAGTCGAGTCACGAAGATGCAAAGATGGGGACCGTACCCAAGTTCCCTCAGCCCTATGTTCCTTCAGCCCAATGTTCCCTCATTCCAAAACAGACAGGGGGGGGGGGGGGGGGGGGGGGGGCTGTAAGGCATCAATTATACTATAATGCTACCCATACAGTAGTTCACCCTGCAGCAACTAAACACATTACAGATACCAAGTTACAGCAATGACACTACTGGGGTCTAGTCTATCTACTTTGTTATAGCAAATGCTCCACAACAACACAGTGAACTCCAGTGAACGTTGTTCGTATGTCCATATATTTTTAATACACACAATCTTACATATATAGTTTCAGGATGACATGCTCATTAATATGTTGCAGTAGATTTGTGGTATTGTATGCGATATCGGTACCACATTTTGTCATGGTTTGTGTGAGTCAAGTCAACTGTATGACCACAGTGGAAAGGAACATGGCATGACATAATTGTTAAAGAGGGCAGAACTGGACATGTAAATAGTTATATTTTTTGTCAGTTGAGAGAAAGTGTTTCAAAGTGTCAAATTACAACAACAACTAAATCATAATAACACTCAACAAGCATAATTCCTGGAAACCCTTGATCCACAGACCTCCTCCTCAGCTCTGATCAAGGTTGAGCACCCCAATCAAACTACTATTGTGACACTGCATTCCTTTAAATCCTGACATGGTGTAGTGGCAAGCTCAAACTATACTTTGCCACTCGGCTGGGCACATGCATACAGAAACCGTTTTTGATGCGTATATAATATAATGTCCAAGCATTGACTGCTGTTGGGTGAGGTTCCCATTTATTAAACACATTATTGTCAGGGTGCGATCAGAGGAACCAAGAGCAGTACGACCAAAAGGCAAGATTCACAGTTCAGGATGTTTATTAAACTATAACTTCCCATAAAATGGGGCAGGCAAAACAAGGACACAGTAAACATGCTGACGTGAAATGACGATCTGACAATAAAGGGACTGAACAAACTGGGGTATATAAATAGACACAGACTAACTAGACACAGGTGAACTCAAAATACAATCAGACACAGGATAGGCTAACAGGACAAAGAGGACACAGGTGAAAACACTGACACATCACAAGGTAGGTGAGACAAGGTAGGGAACAGAAACTAGGCAAACACTAAGGACCATACTACAAAATAAGATACACAAAACCAACAGGGTAACAGAAAACCAAACAGAACAAGACATGGCAAAATACTGAACATAAAACAACCACATAACCATAAAGGTCAAGCCACATATTAGTCCAGTGGTTTGGACCTAAGTCAATGCTCAAATACAAAGGCAGAGGAGCGAGGCGTGACAATGATGTATATTACAGTAGTTTTCTTTATGCAAGAATAAAATGATGAAACCGTGTGATCTCTTAGCCTGTTGTGCCCATACCTTCCAAACCATCACCTGGCTTGTTGCACCTGTGTTCCCATTATGTCAATCCTTGTGACACACAGGTGAACCCCGCCCATCTAATGGGTTAAAGGCACACAGACAGAATGGCTCCTTCACATGGCCTTCATGAATCACTCATCATGTACTTAATTATCTGTTTTGAATCTCAGGTATGTTTCAATTGCATAGTTCTAGTTGTCACATAGAGTACAGTACCACACCTTAATGGACTGACACCAACTATTTAAGCTACGTTGACAAACAAAACTAGTTTAGCCTGTAGAACTTCCTGTCTCCTCATGTCCCCAAGTAACACTGTCCTCTGAAAGGCCATCTGCAGTAACACTGTCCTCTGAAAGGCCATCTGCAATAACATAATATACTGCACGACCATTCACCTTTTCAGCTAAGGGTCCCTTTCTTGGACTGCAACTGACGAGACGAGCTGTTTTGGGGGGAAATAGTGCAATAGTGGCAATTTCATTGGGAAAGAAATGCCGTCTGGCCTAGGCGGTGGTGTTACCGTCTGGGCACCCGACTGGTAATCCAGTCGCAGTGTGCCGCGGGTTCGACTCCCAAGCCCGACACGGCCTTTACTGCATGTCTTCCCCCCCCCGTCTCTCTCCCGTTTCCTGTCAGCCTACTGTCTGTCCCTTCAAAAAAAAACAATAAAAGGCGTAAGCCGCACAAAAAATATCTTAAAAAAAGAAATGCCGTCTGTATTACTCTTATTACACTATTATACTTATTACACTACTACACTAATATACTTGTTACACTATTACATTTATTACACTTGCACTGAGGGAACATAGGCATGACCCCCAAAGATGCAGCTAAGAGCAGGAGTCACTTACTGGTTCTTAGACGGCTGGTGGACGGAAAATGAAGCTTGCGCGCGGCTACAACTTGCAGCGGGCGCGGTGCTATTGGAACGCTTTGCCCACGCAGTCGAGCATCTTCGTCACTCGACTGTCTACCAATAGACAGAGTCACCAGACCTGAATCACCAGAACATCTGTTTCTTTTTTAATGGCCGTGGCTAGCGATTCAGGGCTGGAGCCAGGCTAGTGTTCTGCTGTAGAATAACGTTATGATGTATTGTGGTCCACAGGAATACAGATGAAATAACCTTTCTTCTGGATAAGATTGAAGATGCACAATCTTCAGTTCATCTACAGAAGACAATCAAAGAGAAGCAGGTATTTTTTCTCCTTAAAATAATTAATACAAAGTATGACTCTGGCCTAAAACTAATCTGAATGAAATAAACAACCTAGGAATACACAGATGTGTGGAAATCAGCAAGGTGAGTAGTGTAGTGTGTGTATTCATGAGTATGGTGTGTGTGCAACTTGGATGTATTAGTAAAATGTTGGAAGAAGTTTGTGTAGGAGAGCTGCAAAACCAAGATCTCACACTGCTCCCCAAGTCCTAGGAACCAAACGGAAATATACACAGTTTAGGGAACCCTCACAAAAGTAAGAGTTAACCTAATATTGATTGATTTGAATTCCAGGCTCGTATTAAAGAGGTCCCTCTCCACTGTCTCCTGTCTATCTCTGAACAAACATGGCACTAATTAACTGGTCTTTGAGCGCTTTCGACAAGATTTTCTCGGACAAACACTCCGGTGCCGACGAACCGACCTGCCCATCAGGTTCTTTCCCGGCTGGGTACGCCAGAGATGGTTACCGTGAACATTGGAATATCCTCTGTCTCTCCGTGCTTACGGTGGTAGACATTGAAGACATCTGGATTATTGGCATAATGGTGGTAAAAGGGCTGCTTTTTGGACTAGGCGGCGGCCTGATCTACCGAAAAATTGTTCAAATTGCTAAAGTGTTGAAGGGAGGTGTCGCCAGCACCGGCGGGCCTTCCATACCGCTCACCGTGACAAATGATCTTTGTAAACTAGTGGGGAGCATGTCCATGACTTTGGCTGAGTTGATTCGCAGGAATGACAACAACGCGCAGAGACTTTCAGAACGGCTCAGCGCCTTGGAGCAGAGGCTGGGTATAAGCATGGATCGAGAGACTAGGTTTCAGGGATCTTCATCACGGGCAAATTTCACTAAAGAAGATGAGTGAAATAAAACTTTCTCTCGCCATAATCTGAGAACTCGGCCCAAGGATGGAAGACAGCGGACAGGAACGAAAGCACGTGCCCCCCCCCCCCCCCCCTCTCCCTCCCACAACCTACTGTGGAGCCTTGCCGCCTGGGAACCAAGGCCGTAACGTCTGCACAGCTTGCTGTTATTCCTTTCACTATCTGGGACTCTGAGACGACGTGACCTCTGGCGACCAGATACGAGAGGTGCCCAGGAAACGCTAACATAAACAACGAACTCTACACAGACTATTGATCTCCACACACACAACTCCACGACACACCGCCTTCACCCACACCCCCCCCACTCTACCCCCCCCCCCCCCGCTGCCGGCTGAACTTTTTTTTTTTCCTGCCCTAAGGCAGCCCTTCAAAAGAAGCGTGGCGTTAGGATCAGTGTTTTTTATCTGTTTCAGACCCAAAATCAACCCCTCCCCCACCCAAGTCATTTCGTGCCTGCACAATGCAACTGTAATGTGTGTGATAATCTGCCCCTACCCCCCCCTCCCTCTCTGTCATTACCCCCCCCCCCCCAAGCCTCTCCCACCCCACCTATCCCCTTTCTTTCTTTTCTGAAGATGCAAGAAAGATGTATTTGGCGCTGCACTGTGGCGACATGGACTAGGGTTACGCTTGCATGCGGGCCCTTTGTCTAAGACAAATTTCTTCCTCGGGAGACTAATAAAGTATACAATACAATACAATGTACAGGAGGAGATGGAGGCTGAGCATGCTGCTCGTAGCAACGTGGAGAAGCAGAGAGATGACCTCCATCTGGACCTGGAGAGAGCTGAGAGAGACAACAGGAAGCTGGAGGAATCCATCATGGATCTGCAGAGAGACAAGCAGCAATCTGACCACAAGATCACACAGCAGCAGGTGTTTTAATTGTACATAAGTTAGGCTGACCATACGTCCTCTTTTCCTGGACACGTCCTCTTATGGGGGCTGTCCGGGCTGTCATACATTCTTGAGGTGTTCAAAATATCTTTTGAACTGTCATGTTTACTGAACTAGCCCTTACCCGTTGTGAGATATTTGCCCCCCCCTCTTGTGGCCGTGGGGGGTACTGCGCCCGGGCGCATTGCCCATCGTGTGGTGATGTAAAAACAATATTTGTACGGTAAATATGACAGTTGCGTCTGTAAAAAGTAGCCTAGCCGGTTTCTGGGAGCGTGCAGGTTTTTTTTGGCATGGAGAGATGTGTGCTAATAGTGTGGCTCGGTCGGAGATAGACCACGGATAAACGGCTGTAAACGGCTGTAAACGGCTGTTTTTATTCACTAATAAATTCATTATTAATCATTAATGTGTCAAATGTGGAAAAGGGCTCCGTTAAGACCTCCATATAATTATGGTCCATGCCTGTGTGAAAAGTGGGAGTGATTCGTGCAGTTAATGATGAGATAACGCGCTGTCAGTGACATTCATTCAGACATTCATTCAGACATTCGCTGAATTATAGTATGATGATGATGAAATGTTTTGTTGTTCATTTGGAGGGTTCTCTGGAGGAAGAGAAGAAGCTCCGCTTGGACCTGGAGAAGGACCTGAAACACTCCCAGGAATCCATCATGGATCTGCAGAGAGACAAGCAGCAATCTGACCACAAGATCACAGAGCAGCAGGTGATTTAATTGTACATGAATATGTCACTATTACCAGACAGTCTGATTCAAAGACAGTCTCTGGACAGCTAAGGACTGTCAGACTTTATTCAGTCCAGAAAAATCCACAAAAATGTATAGCCTAAAGGAACGTCAAAAAAGTAATACATGTTCAATAATATGTGTCTTGTTTAAGTGGCCAAATAGCAACATCTAAATGTTCTGAACTACATGTACAGTATCACCTATTTAAGAATTACAATTAAACAGTTCTACTGCGTAACCCGCGTTCCCCGCTATAATCAAATATTCTACGCTGCTGAGATTGTTTTATTACCTTTAGAGCATAACACTGAAGTATTTGCAGTTTTCAACCACGAAACACCTGGCGAAAAATGGTCTGTTGGTTAGTTATGATCAGAAGATAAAAATGGTCTGTTGGTTTGTTATGATCAGAAGATAAAAATGGTCTGTTGGTTTGTTATGATCAGAAGATAAAAATTGTCTTTTTGTCACGGTGCGTGTCAGGTGAGGACCCAGAAGCAGAACACGGCAGGCAGGCAGATCAAGTCCAGTATTTATTAACAGCTCACAGGTATACAGGCAGGAACACAACGTAACAATAACTTATAATCTAGAAAGGAAACACTGAACACAGGGAGACTTAAATAGACACAGACTCACTACACACAGGTGAAACAATAACTACAAACACCACATGATTGGCTGAGAACTTAACATGACACAGGTGGACTCAAGTTAGCAATCAGGGTAGAGACAAGACAGGTAGTAACAAATAGAGTAGACAGGAAACACTAGGAACATAACTACACAATAAAAGATATACAACAGACAGATCGTGACACTGTTGGTTTGTTATGATCAGAAGACGTGAGAATGCAAAAGGAAACCACAGTGAACAGCATGTTGTAGTTTAAACAAACGGCCCGTCCACTTGCATTGGGCTCAATTTCCCAGAAGCCCTAGCAGCAGCCCAGAGGATGACTTGATTTCCGGTTTCGTCACCGGGTCCGGGACAAATCCGCTATTTATTTTTAATTATTTTAAAACGGCGAATTAAACACATTAAACAAATAGCGGGTTTAGCGTGTTACGAGCGGTGGAACCCTGGATTTTACATAATAATAACAGTAAATTATGACTTTAATGTTTATCCACGTCCATGGTGTAATTTACACCAACTGGGGGTCCATGGTCTAATTTATACCAACTGGGGGTCCATGGTCTAATTTATACCAGCTGGGAGTCCATGGTCTAATTTACACCAACTGGGGGTCCATGGTCTAATTTATACCAACTGGGGGTCCATGGTCTAATTTATACCAGCTGGGAGTCCATGGTCTAATTTATACCAACTGGGGGTCCATGGTCTAATTTATACCATCTGGGGGTCCATGGTCTAATTTATACCAACTGGGGGTCCATGGTCTAATTTATACCAACTGGGCGTCTTCTAAATGCACAACGTTGAGAATCACTGAGTAAGAGTAATAAGTACGAGTATATGAATATTATCGTAAATTAATGTATAATATCATTGATTTGAATTAAAGGCTCGTATTAAAGAACTGGAGGAGACAGAAGTGAGGAGAAGATCTGCAGTGGATGTGACTCTGGATCCTGATACAGCACATCCTGAACTCATCCTGTCTGACGATGGAAAACAAGTGACTCATGGAAACAGAAGGAAGAATCTCCCAAACAACAAAGAGAGATTTGATGCAGATGCCTGTGTCTTAGGAAAACAAGGATTCTCCTCAGGAAGGTTTTACTTTGAGGTTCAGGTTAAAAGGAAGACTGAGTGGACTCTAGGAGTGGCCAGAGAGTCCATCAACAGGAAGGGACACATCACACTGACCCCCAACAATGGTTACTGGACTATATGGTTGAGGAATGGAAATGAGTACTGGGCTTGTGCTGAACCTCCTGTCCTCCTCCCTGTTAGAGAGAAGCTCCAGACAGTGGGAGTGTTTGTGGATTATGAGGAGGGTCTAGTCTCCTTTTATGACGTGGAGACCAGAGTTCACGTCTACTCCTTCACTGGCTGCTCCTTCACTGAGGGACTATATCCATACTTTGGTCCTGCTCCTAATTATGGTTGTACAAACTCTGCTCCTCTGACCATCCTGTGATCACAAGAGGTTTTCTGAGCGGTGCTCGACGCTCCAACGCACGTCTTTGTTGTGCGTGTCGATTCCTTATGACTCCTCCCCCTGTGATGTCACGTGGGCATTGGTGGGGGAAAAAAACGTACTCATATTTTTTTACTTAATATAAGTAAAAGTACCATTACTGCAATGTAGAACTACTCTGCTACTGAGTAAACGTCAACATGTAGAACTACTCTGCTACTGAGTAAACGTCAACATGGACTTGAGTAAAAGTAAAAGTATTGGCTTCAAAATGTACTTAAAGTACCAAAAGTAAAAGTACTCATTATGCACACGTTTTCAAATGTATACGTTTCTTTCTTTATTTTTTCGCAAAACATTATGAGCTTGTAGATCTGCTATTTTTCAAATGGCCAAAATGTATCCGGGGCTGAAGTGGTTAATGTATGATGCCAATTAACAATGACGTCATCATTATGTGTCTCTGAGCCAATCAATGAACGGAGAACTTACGTCATCATTAAGTGTCTGAGCCAATCAATGAACGGAGAGCTTACTGTACGTCATCATTATGTGTCTGAGCCAATCAATGAACGGAGAACTTACGTCATCATTAAGTCTCTCTGAGCCAATCAGCATCATGCATGTCGGTGGAAAACCTCGGCCAATAAGGGACCACCATTCTTGATGATGATGATGATGATGATGTAGGATGATTAGAGCGCCGCTCACTTCACACAGGTGTGATTTCTTGTCTTTCTTTGAGGGGCGCTAGTTTTGAGCAGGGATGCACGATTAATCGGTAGCGTAATCGTAGTCGGGCCATATCGTGCCTTATCGGTAATAATACTGATTATTGAACCGGTTTTCACAGAATGAAAAATAACTCTACCTTTAATGTGTGTACTCGTTTCATTCAGGTGTGGAAACAGAGTACAGGCTTTTTATTGATTGATTGAATAGCCTACTTTATTAACAGGCTTTGGGCCAATAAGCCCCATAGGGCCCTATAGGCTTGTTTCCATTGTGGTCCTCTCTGTACAACTCATTTTAGTCGGGAACCCGTTTTGTCTGTTAGCATTACGTTATGCTTTAGCTATTTAAAAAATAGCAGATCTACAAGCTCGTAGCGCGCCACCGAGTGGCGCGCTACGAGCTTGTAGGTCTGCTGTTTTTGAAAAAAATCGAAGAACGACTGACATAGAAGCATAGCTTTTTCAGAAAACTGTCATTTTCAAACAGACATTTTTTTTAGAATCTGATCTCAGGTCAGAATGGGATAATATCGGAATGGGTCAGGATGGGTATCGGCAGATATGACCCTGTGGATGGACAGAGATCGCATTATGGGTCATGATGTCATAGTCGTGCAGCCCTAGCTGTGAAGCATTATGGGTCATGATGTCATAGTCGTGCAGCCCTAGCTGTGAAGCATTATGGGTCATGATGTCATAGTCGTGCAGCCCTAGCTGTGAAGCATTATGGGTCATGATGTCATAGTCGTGCAGCCCTAGCTGTGAAGCATTGTGGGTCATGATGTCATAGTCGTGCAGCCCTAGCTGTGAAGCATTATGGGTCATCATGATGTCATAGTCGTGAAGCCCTAGCTGTGAAGCATTATGGGTCATGATGTCATAGTCGTGCAGCCCTAGCTGTGAAGCATTATGGGTCATGATGTCATAGTCGTGCAGCCCTAGCTGTGAAGCATTATGGGTCATGATGTCATAGTCGTGCAGCCCTAGCTGTGAAGCATTATGGGTCATGATGTCATAGTCGTGCAGCCCTAGCTGTGAAGCATTGAGTGTCATTATTGGCCCTGATCCTTATGTTACACAAAATATATCCAAAAGTCAGAGATCTTTTTGTGCATAGCTGCATTCTGGGACCTTACCATTAGCTTTAGAAACGGGTAGATTCATTGGTACTCCTGAGGAGGACAGAGTCTGTCTAGTGTGTGATTTAAAAGAAATTGAAAATGAAATTCATTTTTTGTTTTACTGCCCATTATATGAAGAATTAAGACATATATTATTTTGTAAAATGACAACCATCTGTGCTGACTGTTTCTGGTTGGAGGACTATGAAAAACTGGAATTTTGTTTTAGGAAAAGTATTTTTGCTTTGTATGCAGGGCGTGGGAAATAAGGCAGAATGTTTTGTTTGTGTAAAACAAAACAAAAATGGAATATCAACAAAACAAATCTGTTTATTGTACACAATGCAATATTGAAGCAATGTTATGGTGTGTCCTGTAAGTCCATGTGGGCTGGGCGCCTTTGGTGCATGACACAAAAATAAAGAAATCTATCTATCTATCTATCTATTGTTTTATTGGCTTTTTCTGTATATTTTCATTATTCTGTGAATTCTCTTCAATAAAAAGACTAAACTGAGTTGATTGTCTGAGTTTGACTGCTGAAAGTAGGCCTGCTAAAATCTTATATTTAGTTGACTAAACAACTAGACTAACTAAACTAAAATCAACAATTATCTGCCAAAAACAACACTGATTGATTGAATAGTTCATCAGAGAGATGTAAACACCACCAAGATACCTGTCTAAATACTTCCTTAATGTAAACGAAGTCCACACCCACAACACCAGAGGGAGTGCAACTAACCATGTACAACCCAGATTCGGCACAAACAAGGGACTAAATTATTTTCGCTCCTATGCCACCAAAATGGGGAACGCCCTACCAACAGTCATTAAGACATGTGAATCCCTTGACTCCTTCAAAACCGCTCTCAAAGGGCACCTACGGACGGTTGCAATTCGAAACTTGCCCCTGTAAAATCTGAATCCCCCCCCCCTTTTTCCCCTCACTGTATATGTTTCTTTTCCCTTTTTGCTTTCTTTATGATGAATTCTATTCTGTTCTTTAACAATATAGAAGTGTCTATTTGTACATCTCTAAATGTTTTGTTGAATTGAACATGGTGGACCCTCTTGTAAACAAGTGTAATGCTTAATTGGGTCGTCCACTCACAGTTAACAGTCTTTGTATTGAGTTTGTGCTTGATTGATTGATTGAAATATTTATTAACAGTTTGCAGAATTACAGTACATTTCAAGCACAAACTCAATACAAAGACTGTTGACGGTGAGTGGACGACCCAATTAAGCATTACACTTGTTTACAACAGGGTCCACCATGTTCAATTCATCAAAATTGAAATGTACTGTAATTCTGCAAACTGTTAATACATATTACAATCAATCAAAACAACACAGTGATCAAACACTTTTTGACGTAAAAAGGTCCTTAAGCGGTCTTGTTTCCATTCAGGTACCGGGTATTCAATTCAATAATCATGACATGACAAAATTCAAATAATCACAAAAGCAAGAAAGAAAATAATAAATAATATGTACAGTACTGTACCTTCGACAGGCAGCCTCTGTAGACATTTTTAAAGCTCAGTTCAAGACCCACTTCTACAACATTGCAACATCATACAAATTAAGTAATAGGCCTACTAGCCTAATAGTCTGGGTCGCATTTCCATTGGCCTTTTGTTTGGTCCAATTAGTTAATGAACAAACAGAGTTGAAAACTCTCCGTATACTTAGTAAACTTGACCTTACAAGGCTCTGTACTTGGTCTGCTCTTTTCACCTCTATCCTAAACCCATGCAGAAGATATAGCCGATCTACAAGCTCACAACACGTGCAGAAGATAGCCGATCTACAAGCTCACAACACGTCGCTCTGTCTGGAATCACTTGGTATTGTGTAATACTCGAATACCACCTGTAGATGTCAGTAAAGTCAAGGACAAGTATCATGGTAACCTGTGGTGAATGACTAGAATGGGTTTCTTTCTATGGCGTCAAAACAAGTCAAGACGTTCTAATTCATGATGATGATGGACTTTATTTCAGACACAGTGGGTCCACAAACAAAACACAGAAACAAGACAGACAATACAAATAACACAGAGATAGATGTAGCCTACGTAACACACTATCCATAAAGATCTATATCAATTCAAAAACATTATTATTTATTAAACATTTACTCCAGTGTTTCCAGAAGCACGAGGAAAAGATTGTATCACTCTGTGTGATACCTGTTAAGGCCATGATTAATACATTCTTTGACTCCTTCAGTGTCTACACATTAATCTAAACATACAATCCCTCAGTACAGCATGAAAGCCATGGGTACATTATAACTCTAGATTTGTACCAGCTGCTTATATAATGGGATGAATCTAGAGTCGCACACACCCTCCATCGACTCCCCATTCATCCAATTTGCTTTTGCGATCTGCTTGTATTAAAACGACTCACCAACATTGCAGCTGTAGGGCAAAGCTTGAATTATCATCCTCTTTCAATCTGTAAAGCTTTTGTTTAATACAAATCCACGTAGACATGTTGTTATGAGCCACTTCCTGTCAAGACGTTCTGTGCAGGTGATTCTTTTTCTATTTTGTTGGAGTTTGGAAGCGCTCGTCAAAGTCACTGAACGGCCCTGCGTACCGCCTGGTTCAAATGTTCACCTCATGGGGGCGGCAGCAGCACAGCCCGTTGATAAAAACGAGTGCTTCCAAACTCCGACACTTAGAAAAAATATCAGAGAAATATCATAGAACTGAGCAGGTGTGAGACCAGGACTGAGACCAGGTGTGAGACCAGGACTAAGACCAGGTGTGAGACCAGGACTAAGACCAGGTGTGAGACCAGGACTGAGACCAGGTGTGAGACCAGGACTGAGACCAGGTGTGAGACCAGGACTGAGACCAGGTGTGAGACCAGGACTAAGACCAGGTGTGAGACCAGGACTGAGACCAGGTGTGAGACCAGGACTGAGACCAGGTGTGAGACCAGGACTGAGACCAGGTGTGAGACCAGGACTAAGACCAGGTGTGAGACCAGGACTGAGAGAAGGAATGGAATGTGGGGACAGACAGACAGACAGACAGACAGACAGACAGACAGACAGACAGACAGACAGATAGACAGACCGTGACAGTGCTACTGTGGGATTAAATCATAAAGAGCTTGTAGGTCTGCTATTTTTGAAAAATCGTTAAAATGTGGCACAAATCATTGAATAATATATTTCAGAGCAAACATTTTAAACTAAAATTGTTGCTTCGGGGAGAGATGGGGGTCCGTGGCCCAATAGAGATAATTCTGGGGGTCCTTGACATGAAAAAGGTTGAGCAACCACTGACATAGAAACATGGGTTTTTCAGAAAAAAAGTACGATTTAGAAGCCTTTTTTTTAATCGACCTCAGTCCAAAATGGGTTAAGGAATGTTATATGCATGCACACTATGTGTACTGTAAACTCTACATTTCAATTTGGCAACTATTCAGTAGAAAAAAAAGAATAATAATAATAATAATTAAAAATAAGTTTTTCCCTTTTTTCCTTTAAAAAATATAATAATTTGGGGACCCCCCGAGGGGTCGCGACCCACAGGTTGAGAACCACTGTCATAGTGACATAGTTCATAAGGTTTAAACTGCAGGTGAAAAAAAGCAAACCTGCTAAACCAGCCTGAAGGAGGAAGACATGGGTTTCTGCACCCATAACCCTTTATCTTATACTGTTGTGCTATACGCGTCTATTGAGTTGACACGCAGACAGACAGACAGACACACACACACACACACGCAGACAGGTATGTATTGTATTGATATTTGTACCACATCGGACAATGTTTTAATGTTATATTGTATTAAGTTCATGTCACAGAACTCGTGAGGTGGTTGTTAATGTTTCATGTACTTTATACGAGCCAATCTGTTTTCTACTAGGGAGGGGGGGGGGGGGGGGGAGAAGCCATCTTGTCGGCCAAAGAGAATCCCCGTGACATGTTGGTTTCACGGTGTAGCTTTAATCAGGAGTATTCTTAAAGTTATTAGTTTAGCTACGGTATAAATTGTGTGTTTATATTGCATTAATTGGATTGCGCGCGTGTGTGTGTGTGTGTGTGTGTGTGTGTGTGTGTGTGTGTAAAGGTCTCTGCTCCACCATGAGTGAGTCTGTGGAAAGAGAGGAAGGGGGCGTGGCCTCTAAAAGCAGCCATTCTGACTCTGACCAACATGAGAGGTAATTTACCTGAGTACTTTTACTAGATCTATATATATATATATATATATATATATATATATATATAGTGGACAGTACCTGAGTACTTTTACTAGACACAGTAAGGCACAAAATATAAATTCGACCTACCGACTTCACATTCGACACACGTGTTCCACACCCCCGCAGGGAAGGCAGTGCCCGGTATCGAGTCGGTCCGGTCGGACCCACGCTAACTCCAGAACTACCACAAAAAGGCTCTGGTCAGGCTCTGCCATGCAGTGGGCCTAATGAGGCCAACTCCTTTCACCTGAGCAATTTCCAGCCAGTCTTCACACACACACACACACACACACACACACACACACACACACACACACAGGCACATACACAGATCTCCATGTGGGACACCGGCTGACAGTTAAAACGGGTGCTTTATGACAATGTCTATCATTAGGTTCCCAAGTTGCATCGTTCCCAAGTAGGCCGGCGGGCACGTACAGGTCTAGTACAATACAAAGGTCTAGTACAGGTCTAGTACAATACAAAGGTCTAGTACAGGTCTAGTACAAGTCTAGTACAATACAAAGGTCTAGTACAGGTCTAGTACAATACAAAGTAAGACTGTAGCTCTTCTCACAACATTGACATTGAGGTATCAGTCATAGCCTACCTCCTGTTGTTGTCGATGGCCTCGGGGGTATCCACACTTTTCCTGGGCTGTGTGTGCTCCACTTCCTGTCGATTTGATCCAATGAAAGCCATTGAAACTGGTCAGATGATCAATGATATCCAATGAAATCAACAGGAACTGGAGCACACACAGCCCAGGAAAAGTGTGGATAGTTTTGGCTACATCTAGCTACTTCAGCTACATCCAAGATGGCGTCTTGTGCACCTTGAAACGGGCCCTGAAGAAACAAATCGCCGGGTGTCCTGATTGAATGGTTACAAATCCCCCCCCGGGCGTTCTAGGTTTTCTGTGACCGTTCGACGTAATCAGTATAATAGGAAATCACATACATGGCTTATAGATTTATGTTCATATTGAGTTTCTATCATATAATGGCTTGTGCGTGCGTGCGTGCGTGCGTGCGTGCGTGCGTGACTCCTCCACAGAGACCACCAGAAGAAGGGTCTCGATGGTCAGTGTGATCAGGAGCAACAAACGGATCCGGTGAGTCACTTTAAAAATCTTTTCTCAACACCAATTCAATGAAAATGATGGGTTGAAAAAAACCCTGATGTTTTCATCGCCGTGTTTATGGCTGTAATGAATAACGATGTACAAAAATGTATTGTTGTTCATTTGGAGGGTTCTATGGAGAAAGAGAGGAAGCTCCGCATGGACCTGGAGAAGGAGCTGCAACGCTCCCAGGAATCCATCATGTATCTGCAGAATGAGATCAAGAAGTAATGTGGACAACAGCATGAAATGACACGTAGAAAAACCTACCCGTAGAATGACTCTAACATACTGTAGAATGACTCTAACATACTGTAGAATGACTCTAACATACTGTAGAATGACTCTAACATACTGTAGAATGACTAACATACTGTAGAATGACTCTAACATACTGTAGAATGACTCTAACATACTGTAGAATGACTCTAACATACTGTAGAATGACTAACATACTGTAGAATGACTCTAACATACTGTAGAATGACTCTAACATACTGTAGAATGACTAACATACTGTAGAATGACTCTAACATACTGTAGAATGACTCTAACATACTGTAGAATGACTCTAACATACTGTAGTGTAGAATGACTCTAACATACTGTAGAATGACTCTAACATACTGTAGAATGACTCTAACATACTGTAGAATGACTAACATACTGTAGAATGACTCTAACATACTGTAGAATGACTCTAACATACTGTAGAATGACTAACATACTGTAGAATGACTCTAACATACTGTAGAATGACTCTAACATACTGTAGAATGACTAACATACTGTAGAATGACTCTAACATACTGTAGAATGACTCTAACATACTGTAGAATGACTCTAACATACTGTAGAATGACTCTAACATACTGTATAATGACTCTAACATACTGTAGTGTAGAATGACTCTAACATACTGTAGTGTAGAATGACTCTAACATACTGTAGAATGACTCTAACATACTGTATTATTATGTATGAGAATGTCCCACCACACCACTTGATGGTAACTTTTATCTTTATTTGCACGGTGTAAAAACAGACACAACTAAAATGTATTTCTGTTAAAACAACCCAATAATAATAATAATAATAATAATAAAACTTTATTTGTATAGCACCTTTCATGACATGAAATGCAGCTCAAAGTGCTTTACAGAGCAATGGAGAAAAAAGAAAAGAAAAGCAAGGCATAAACATTAAAAACAAGAGCTGAAGAGCAGTAATGCAATACAGTGAGGACATGAATAACAACAATTAAAAGATCAATTAAAAGCAATGTTGTAGAAGTGGGTCTTGAGCTGTGCTTTAAAAATGTCTACAGAGGCTGCCTGACGAAGGTACAGTAGCCTACTGTACATATTATTTATTATTGTCTTTCTTTCTTTTGTGATTATTTGAATTTTGTCATGTCATGATTATTGAATTGAATACCCGGTACCTGAATGGAAACAAGACCGCTTAAGGACCTTTTTTCGTCAAAAAGTGTTTGATCACTGTGCTGTTTTGATTGATTGTAAATATGTATTAACAGTTTGCAGAATTACAGTACATTTCAATTTTGATGAATTGAACATGGTGTACCCTGTTGTAATCAAGTGTAATGCTTAATTGGGTCGTCCACTCACCGTCAACAGTCTTTGTATTGAGTTTGTGCTTGAAATGTACTGTAATTCTGCAAACTGTTAATAAATATTTCAATCAATCAATCAAGCACAAACTCAATACAAAGACTGTTAACTGTGAGTGGACGACCCAATTAAGCATTACACTTGTTTACAACAGGGTCCACCATGTTCAATTCATCAAAACATTTAGAGACGTACAAATAGACACTTCTATATAGTTAAAGAACAGAACGGGAATTCATCATAAAGGAAGCAAAAAGGGAAAAGAAACATATACAGTGAGGGGGAAAGGGGGGGGGGGGATTCAGATTTCACAGGGGCCAGTTTCTAATTGCAGTCGTCCGTAGGTGACCTTTGAGAGCGGTTTTGAAGGAGTCAAGGGATTCACATGTCTTAATGACTGTTGGTAGGGCGTTCCACATTTTGGTGGCATAGGAGCGAAAATAATTTAGTCCCTTGTTTGTGCCGAATCTGGGTTGTACATGGTTTGTTGCACTCCCTCTGGTGTTGTGGGTGTGGACTTCGTTTACATTAAGGAAGTATTTAGACAGGTATCTTGGTGGTGTTTACATCTCTCTGATGAACTATTCAATCAATGGCAGATAATTGTTTATTTTAGTTTAGTTAGTCTAGTTGTTTAGTCAACTAAATATGATAAGATTTTAGCAGGCCTACTTTCAGCAGTCAAACTCAGACAATCAACTCAGTTTAGTCTTTTTATTGAAGAGAATTCACAGAATAATGAAAATATACAGAAAAAGCCAATAAAACAATAATGACACTCAATGCTTCACAGCTAGGGCTGCAGGATTATGACATCATGACCCATAATGCGATCTCTGTTCATCCACAGGGTCATATCTGCCGATGCCCATCCTGACCCATTCCCATATTATCCCATTCTGACCTGAGATCAGATTATAAAAAAATGTCTGTTTGAAAATGACAGTTTTCTGAAAAAGCTATGTTTCTATGTTTTTTTCAAAAATAGCAGACCTACAAGCTCGTAGCGCGCCACTCGGTGGCGCGCTACGAGCTTGTAGATCTGCTATTTTTTAAATAGCTAAAGCATAACGTAATGCTAACAGACAAAACGGGTTCCCGACTAAAATGAGTTGTACAGAGAGGACCACAATGGAAACAAGCCTATAGGGCCCTATGGGGCTAATTGGCCCAAAGCCTGTTAATAAAGTAGGCTATTCAATCAATCAATAAAAAGCCTGTACTCTGTTTCCACACCTGAATGAAACGAGTACACACATTAAAGGTAGAGTTATTTTTCATTCGGTGAAAACCGGTTCAATAATCAGTATTATTACCGATAAGGCATGATATGGCCCGACTACGATTACGCTACCGATTAATCGTGCATCCCTGCTCAAAACTAGCGCCCCTCAAAGAAAGACAAGAAATCACACCTGTGTGAAGTGAGCGGCGCTCTAATCATCCTACATCATCATCATCATCATCAAGAATGGTGGTCCCTTATTGGTCGAGGTTTTCCACCGACATGCATGATGCTGATTGGCTCAGAGAGACTTAATGATGACGTAAGTTCTCCGTTCATTGATTGGCTCAGACACATAATGATGACGTACAGTAAGTTCTCCATTCATTGATTGGCTCAGACACTTAATGATGACGTAAGTTCTCCGTTCATTGATTGGCTCAGAGACACATAATGATGACGTCATTGTTAATTGGCATCATACATTAACCACTTCAGCCCCGGATACATTTTGGCCATTTGAAAAATAGCAGATCTACAAGCTCATAATGTTTTGCGAAAAAATAAAGAAAGAAACGTATACATTTGAAAACGTGTGCATAATGAGTACTTTTACTTTTGGTACTTTAAGTACATTTTGAAGCCAATACTTTTACTTTTACTCAAGTCCATGTTGACGTTTACTCAGTAGCAGAGTAGTTCTACATGTTGACGTTTACTCAGTAGCAGAGTAGTTCTACATTGCAGTAATGGTACTTTTACTTATATTAAGTAAAAAAATATGAGTACGTTTTTTTCCCCCACCACTGCCCACGTGACATCACAGGGGGAGGAGTCATAAGGAATCGACACGCACAACAAAGACGTGCGTTGGAGCGTCGAGCACCGCTCAGAAAACCTCTTGTGATCACAGGATGATCAGAGGAGCAGAGTTTATACCACCATGATTAAGACCGGTACCAAAGTATGGATATAGTCTCTCAGTGAAGGAGCAGCCAGTGAAGGAGTAGACGTGAACTCTGGTCTCCACGTCATAAAAGGAGACTAGACCCTCCTCATAATCCACAAACACTCCCACTGTCTGGAGCTTCTCTCTAACAGGGAGGAGGACAGGAGGGCCAGCACAACCCCTGTACTCATTTACATTCCTCAACATTATAGTCCAGTAACCATTGTTGGGGGTCAGTGTGATGTTTCCCTTCCTGTTGATGGACTCTCTGACCACTCCTAGAGACCACTCAGTCTTCCTTTTAACCTGAACCTCAAAGTAAAACCTTCCTGAGGAGAATCCTTGTTTTCCTAAGACACAGGCACTTGTATCAAATCTCTCTTTGTTGTTTGGGAGATTCTTCCTTATGTTTCCAGTATACACTTGTCTTCCATCGTCAGACAGGATGAGGCCAGGATGTGCTGTATCAGGATCCAGAGTCACATCCACTGCAGATCTTCTCCTCACTTCTGGCTCCTCCAGTTCTTTAATACGAGCCTTTAATTCAAATCAATGATATTATACATTAATTTACGATAATATTCATATACTCGTACTTATTACTCTTACTCAGTGATTCTCAACGTTGTGCATTTAGAAGACGCCCAGTTGGTATAAATTAGACCATGGACCCCCAGTTGGTATAAATTAGACCATGGACCCCCAGTTGGTATAAATTAGACCATGGACCCCCAGTTGGTATAAATTAGACCATGGACCCCCAGTTGGTGTAAATTACACCATGGACGTGGATAAACATTAAAATCATAATTTACTGTTATTATTATGTAAAATCCAGGGTTCCACCGCTCGTAACACGCTAAACCCGCTATTTGTTTAAAGGTGATATAGGCAGGTTTTCAGCCAAAAATCAAAATATTTATCTATCTATATTTGTGGCCTTATTCCCTCTATCTTCCCCTATATTTTGATGCTGAGCTGCTGCCCTGTAGACATACACTCTCCCTTTGTCTCCCTCTATGTGTTTGTATCTGTTTATATCCACTGTTGTTTTTGTCTCGGGACGGAATAAAGTGTGTTGGGAGGAGGGTCTGTGTGGGGGGTGACGCGGAGTCTTAGCCAATCACAGCGCGAGGGTGTGACTGTGTGTTCGACCCAGCAGTATTATAATGAAAACGCAATGCGATTTCATTGCAAGTATAATATTATCTCCATATCTTAGTTTCACCATTGTTCATGTGAAATAGTATGTTTATGATGTAATATGTAAGCCTGTTGAAATTATGAGAATCGCTATGTATAGCGCATGGTTGGGTGGTCCGGCCGGCTTGAAGCTTGCATTCAACCCGTGCTCGCCAACGGTGACAAGCCGTCGCTGATCATAGCGATTTTTCTTCATTGCAATGAATAACCGTGGACAAAGTAGTTCACATGAACGATGCTGTAGTGGCTGGGGCATTTGAGTGGCAATATGTTTTATATGCACGATTACAAATGAAAGATAATTGAATTGAGAGCCAGTGAGTCTGCTCCACTACTTCCTACTTCCTCATTTGCGGGACTCGTCGTGTCAGTCTTGTGATATTGTGATTATGCTACAGTTACCCTTAAAAAAACATGTCAACTCAATGTCATTGTTGTAACTATGATATCGATAGAAATTCAAATTTTTTTAATGTCATATTTAGCCATACGAGCGCAATATCAATAGCGTCCCTCCCAGCAGCAACAACAACCCCATAGCCCGAAGTGACCTGGCTCAGCCAATAGAATGACGGGGGGAGGGGGGTGGAGCTAGATTTTAATTTGTTTGGAAACACTCGATCAATTCTGTGTACAAACACTGGAAACTTGTCTACAATACCTTTAATGTGTTTAATTCGCCGTTTTAAAATAATTAAAAATAAATAGCGGATTTGTCCCGGACCCGGTGACGAAACCGGAAATCAAGTCATCCTCTGGGCTGCTACTAGGGCTTCTGGGAAATTGAGCCCAATGCAAGTGGACGTTTGTTTAGACTACAACAGGCTGTTCACTGTGGTTTCCTTTTGCATTCTCACGTCTTCTGATCATAACAAACCAACAGACCATTTTTATCTTCTGATCATAACAAACCAACAGACCATTTTTATCTTCTGATCATAACAAACCAACAGACCATTTTTATCTTCTGATCATAACTAACCAACAGACCATTTTTCGCCATGAGGTTTTCGTGGTTGAAAACTGCAAATACTTCAGCGTTATGCTCTAAAGGTAATAAAACAATCTCGGCAGCGTAGAATTTTTGATTAAATAGCGGGGAACACGGGTTACGCAGTAGAACTGTTTATAGGTGATTATTACATAGGTGATATACTGTACATTAGTAGAACATTAGTAGATGTTGCTATTTGGCCACTTAAACGATACACATATTATTGAACATGTATTACTTTTTTGACGTTCCTTTAGGCCATAGAATTTTCTTTTACGTGGACTGACTATTGGGCTGCAAGTCCTTAAATGGTAAATTTTGCATTTATATAGCACCTTTATCCAAGGCGCTTTACAGAGATTGTGCATCACATTCACCCATTCACACACCGATGGCAGTGGAAACCATGCAAGGCACCAACCAGCACATCAGGAGCAATTAGGGGTTCAGAGTCTTGCTCAAGGACACTTTGACACTAACACTGGGGGAGCCCGGGTTCGAACTGGCAACCTTGCGGTTACCATCTGGCCACTCTACCGCTGAACCACCGCCGCCCCTGACAGTCCTTAGCTGTCCAGAGACTGTCTTTGAATCAGACTGTCTGGTAATAGTGACATATTCATGTAAAATTAAATCACCTGCTGCTGTGTGATCTTGTGGTCAGATTGCTGCTTGTCTCTCCAAAACCTCCAGAACGAACAACACCCTCCAAATGAACCCTCCAAATGAACAACAAAACATTTCATCATTCAGTAAACATGACAGTTCAAAAGATATTTTGAACACCTCAAGAATGTATAAAACCGTCCCGGACAGCCCCCATAAGAGGACGTGTCCAGGAAAAGATACCAGTTGGTATAAATTAGACCATGGACCCCCAGCTGGTGTAAATTACACCATGGACGTGGATAAACATTAAAATCATAATTTACTGTTATTTTCTAATGTAAAATCCAGGGTTCCACCGCGCGTAACACGCTAAACCCGCTATTTGTTTAATGTGTTTAATTCGCCGTTTTAAAACAATTAAAAATAAATAGCAGCCTTGTACTCATTTCCATTCCTCAACACTATAGTCCAGTAACCATTGTTGGGGGTCAGTGTGATCTGTCCCTTCCTGTTGATGGACTCTCTGACCACTCCTAGATCCCACTCAGTCTTCCTTTTAACCTGAACCTCAAAGTAAAACCTTCCTGAGGAGAATCCTTGTTTTCCTAAGACACAGACACATGTATCAAAACTCTCTTTGTTGTTTGGGAGATCCTTCCTTATGTTTCCAAGACTCACTTGTTTTCCATCAGGATCCAGAGTCACAATCACTGCAGATCTTCTCCTCACTTCTGCCTCCTCCAGTTCTTTAATACGAGCCTTTAATTCAAATCAATGATATTATACATTAATTTATGATAATATTCATATACTCGTACTCATTACTCTTACTCAGTGATTCTCAACGTTGTGCATTTAGAGGACCCCCAGTGGGTATAAATTAGACCATGGACCCCCAGTTGGTATAAATTAGACCATGGACCCCCAGTTGGTATAAATTAGACCAAGGACCCCCAGTTGGTATAAATTAGACCATGGACCCCCAGTTGGTATAAATTAGACCATGGACCCCCAGTTGGTATAAATTAGACCATGGACCCCCAGTTGGTATAAATTAGACCATGGACCCCCAGTTGGTATAAATTAGACCATGGACCCCCAGTTGGTATAAATTAGACCATGGACCCCCAGATGGTATAAATTAGACCATGGACCCCCAGATGGTATAAATTAGACCATGGACCCCCAGTTGGTATAAATTAGACCATGGACCCCCAGTTGGTATAAATTACACCATGGACCCCCAGATGGTATAAATTACACCATGGACCCCCAGTTGGTATAAATTACACCATGGACGTGGATAAACATTAAAATCATAATTTACTGTTATTTTCTAATGTAAAATCCAGGATTCCACCGCTCGTAACACGCTAAACCCGCTATTTGTTTAATGTGTTTAATTTGCCGTTTTAAAATAATTAAAAATAAATAGCGGATTTGTCCCGGACCCGGTGACAAAACCGGAAATCAAGTCATCCTCTGGGCTGCTGCTAGGGCTTCTGGGAAATTGAGCCCAATGCAAGTGGACGGGCCGTTTGTTTAGACTACAACATGCTGTTCACTGTGGTTTCCTTTTGCATTCTCACGTCTTCTGATCATAACAAACCAACAGTGTCACGATCGGTCTGTTGTATATCTTTTATTGTGTAGTTATGTTCCTAGTGTTTCCTGTCTACTCTATTTGTTACTACCTGTCTTGTCTCTACCCTGATTGCTAACTTGAGTCCACCTGTGTCATGTTAAGTTCTCAGCCAATCATGTGGTGTTTGTAGTTATTGTTTCACCTGTGTGTAGTGAGTATGTGTCTATTTAAGTCTCCCTGTGTTCAGTGTTTCCTTGCTAGATTATAAGTTATTGTTACGTTGTGTTCCTGCCTGTATACCTGTGAGCTGTTAATAAATACTGGACTTGATCTGCCTGCCTGCCGTGTTCTGCTTCTGGGTCCTCACCTGACACGCACCGTGACAAACAGACCATTTTTATCTTCTGATCATAACAAACCAACAGACCATTTTTATCTTCTGATCATAACAAACCAACAGACCATTTTTATCTTCTGATCATAACAAACCAACAGACCATTTTTATCTTCTGATCATAACTAACCAACAGACCATTTTTCGCCAGGTTTTCGTGGTTGAAAACTGCAAATACTTCAGTGTTATGCTCTAAAGGTAATAAAACAATCTCAGCAGCGTAGAATATTTGATTATAGCGGGGAACGCGGGTTACACAGTAGAACTGTTTAATTGTAATTCTTAAATAGGTGATACTGTACATGTAGTTCAGAACATTTAGATGTTGCTATTTGGCCACTTAAACAAGACACATATTATTGAACATATATTACTTTTTTGACGTTCCTTTAGGCTATAGATTTTTGTGGATTTTTCTGGACTGAATATTGGTCTGACAGTCCTTAGCTGTCCAGAGACTGTCTTTGAATCAGACTGTCTGGTAATAGTGACATATTCATGTACAATTAAATCACCTGCTGCTCTGTGATCTTGTGGTCAGATTGCTGCTTGTCTCTCTGCAGATCCATGATGGATTCCTGGGAGTGTTTCAGGTCCTTCTCCAGGTCCAAGCGGAGCTTCTTCTCTTCCTCCAGAGAACCCTCCAAATGAACAACAAAACATTTCATCATCATACTATAATTCAGCGAATGTCTGAATGAATGTCACTGACAGCGCGTTATCTCATCATTAACTGCACGAATCACTCCCACTTTTCACATAGGCATGGACCATAATTATATGGAGGTCTTAACGGAGCCCTTTTCCCCATTTGACACATTAATGATTAATAATGAATTTATTAGTGAATAAAAACAGCCGTTTACAGCCGTTTATCTGTGGTCTATCTCCGACCGAGCCACACTATTAGCACACATCTCTCCATGCCAAAAAAAACCTGCACGCTCCCAGAAACCGGCTAGGCTACTTTTTACAGACGCAACTGTCATATTTACTGTACAAATATTGTTTTTACATCACCACACGATGGGCAATGCGCCCGGGCGCAGTACCCCCCAAGGCCACAAGAGGGGGGCAAATATCTCACAACGGGTAAGGGCTAGTTCAGTAAACATGACAGTTCAAAAGATATTTTGAACACCTCAAGAATGTATGAAACCGTCCCGGACAGCCCGGACAGCCCCCATAAGAGGACGTGTCCAGGAAAAGAGGACGTATGGTCAGCCTAACTTATGTAAAATTAAAACACCTGCTGCTGTGTGATCTTGTGGTCAGATTGCTGCTTGTCTCTCTGCAGATCCATGATGGATTCCTCCAGCTTCCTGTTGTCTCTCTCAGCTCTCTCCAGGTCCAGATGGAGGTCATCTCTCTGCTTCTCCACGTTGCTACGAGCAGCATGCTCAGCCTCCATCTCCTCCTGTACATCTTTAATACGAGCCTGGAATTCAAATCAATCATATTATCCACATTGACAAGAAGCTCATCCGAGGCCTGGGCCGGCTGAGCGGTCCAGGCACCTAGCTAGGCATCCAGCCTGACAGCGGGTCGCGGGTTCGAGTCCCGAGCCCGACGACCTTTTGCTGCGTGTCTTCCCCTGTCTCTCTCCCCTTTCCTGTCAAGCTACTGTATCCTATCAATAGGAAAAATAGTCAAAAAAAGATATACAGTACCTTAAGAAATAAGCGCATCCGGCTCTACATGGAAGTAACAGTTACTAGGTTTCCATAGAACATTTTGAAAATATTACGCAAGTTTTCAGGAAGTCGGGAAAAAACA
The DNA here is from genome assembly GCF_963924005.1 of Protomyctophum bolini. Taxonomy (NCBI): domain Eukaryota; kingdom Metazoa; phylum Chordata; class Actinopteri; order Myctophiformes; family Myctophidae; genus Protomyctophum; species Protomyctophum bolini. Next base: position 48,204,491 of record NC_137870.1, read on the forward strand.
AACTGAAGAGAATTTATGTTGTGGTTTCCTTTCACTAATTAATTGTAATTCTTAGGAGATACATGTAGTTCAGAACATTAGTAGATGTTGCTATTTTGCCACTTAAACGATACACATATTATTGAACATGTATTACTTTTTTGACGTTCCTTTAGGCCATAGAAACATTTTTTTACGTGGACTGACTATTGGGCTGCAAGTCCTTAAATGGTAAATGGTGCATTTATATAGCGCCTTTATCCAAGGCGCTTTACAGAGATTGTGCATCACATTCACCCATTCACACACCGATGGCAGTGGAAACCATGCAAGGCACCAACCAGCACATCAGGAGCAATTAGGGGTTCAGAGTCTTGCTCAAGGACACTTTGACACTAACACTGGGGGAGCCCGGGTTCGAACTGGCAACCTTGTGGTTACCATCTGGCCACTCTACCGCTGAACCACCGCCGCCCGTGACAGTCCTTAGCTGTCCAGAGACTGTCTTTGAATCAGACTGTCTGGTAATAGCTAGTGACATGTTCATGTAAAATTAAATCACCTGCTGCTCTGTGATCTTGTGGTCAGATCGCTGCTTGTCTCTCTGCAGATCCATGATGGATTCCTGGGAGTGTTTCAGGTCCTCCTCCAGGTCCAAGCAGAGCTTCTTCTCTTCCTCCAGAGAACCCTCCAAATGAACAACAAAACATTTCATCATTCAGTAAACATGACAGTTCAAAAGATATTTTGAACACCTCAAGAATGTATGAAACCGTCCCGGACAGCCCCCATAAGAGGACGTGTCCAGGAAAAGAGGACGTATGGTCAGCCTAACTTATGTAAAATTAAAACACCTGCTGCTGTGTGATCTTGTGGTCAGATTGCTGCTTGTCTCTCTGCAGATCCATGATGGATTCCTCCAGCTTCCTGTTGTCTCTCTCAGCTCTCTCCAGGTCCAGATGGAGGTCATCTCTCTGCTTCTCCACGTTGCTACGAGCAGCATGCTCAGCCTCCATCTCCTCCTTTACATCTTTAATACGAGCCTGGAATTCAAATCAATCAATATTAGGTTAACTCTTACTTTTGTGAGGGTTCCCTAAACTGTGTATATTTCCGTTTGCGTTTGGTTCCTAGGACTTGGGGAGTGGTGTGAGATCTTGGTTTTGCAGCTCTCCTACACAAACTTCTTCCAACATTTTACTAATACATCCAAGTTGCACACACACCATACTCATGAATACACACACTACACTACTCACCTTGCTGATTTCCACACATCTGTGTATCCCTAGGTTGTTTATTACATTCAGATTAGTTTTAGGCCAGAGTCATACTTTGTATTAATTATTTTAAGGAGAAAGAATACCTGCTTCTCTTTGATTGTCTTCTGTAGATGGACTGAAGATTGTGCATCTTCAACCTTATCCAGAAGAAAGGTTATTTCATCCGTATTCCTGTGGACCACAATACATTATAACGTTATTCTACAGCAGAACACTAGCCTGGCTCCAGCCCTGAATCGCTAGCCACGGCCATTCAAAAAGAAACAAATGTTCTGGTGATTCAGGTCTGGTGACTCTGTCTATTGGTAGACAGTCGAGTGACGAAGATGCTCGGCTGCGTGGGCAAAGCGTTCCAATAGCACCGCGCCCGCTGCAAGTTGTAGCCGCGCGCAAGCTTCATTTTCCGTCCACCAGCCGTCTAAGAACCAGTAAGTGACTCCTGCTCTTAGCTGCATCTTTGGGGGTCATGCCTATATCCTTAGTATTGTTTGTCCTTGTTCATAATGCCGTAAGTTAATTTGCCTATTTGCCAACTGTATTCTTTATTTTCGTTTTTGAACCTGTAAACATAAGTATTTAATTATTGTTAAATAAGACCCCCGGTCCCTACCAACACCATGTAGGAGTGCCAGGGATATTTTCTTTTGTTTGTTCATTGTAATTTTGGTTAGTTAGGGTAGTTAGGGAATTAGAATTATTACTTTGTGTAAATAATTTGTTAGGGCCTTAGTTAGGGGTAAACCTTTGTTTTTTAGATAGATTCGTTTTGTTAGCATAGGACCTGCACTCCGAAGCCAAAGGTGAAAATTGTGAACAAGAAAATGTACAAAATGTCTCTGTTGTGGACTAAAAAGAACGACGACCAATAAATTGAAGTTCTTTTCATCTTGTCTCCTCTCGCATTATGTTGTTTGCCTTCACCCTAGACGAAGGTGCATAACATAATTGCACTGAGTTCCCTCAGTGCAAGTGTAATAAATGTAATAGTGTAACAAGTATATTAGTGTAGTAGTGTAATAAGTATAATAGTGTAAAAAGAGTAATACAGACGGCATTTCTTTTTTTAAGATATTTTTTGTGCGGCTTACGCCTTTTATTGTTTTTTTTTGAAGGGACAGACAGTAGGCTGACAGGAAACGGGAGAGAGACGGGGGGGGGAAGACATGCAGTAAAGGCCGTGTCGGGCTCGGGAGTCGAACCCGCGGCACACTGCGACTGGATTACCAGTCGGGTGCCCGGACGGTTACGCCACCGCCTAGGCCAGACGGCATTTCTTTCCCAATGAAATTGCCACTATTGCACTATTTCCCCCCAAAACAGCTCGTCTCGTCAGTTGCAGTCCAAGAAAGGGACCCTTAGCTGAAAAGGTGAATGGTCGTGCAGTATATTAGGTTACTGCAGATGGCCTTTCAGAGGACAGTGTTACTTGGGGACATGAGGAGACAGGAAGTTCTACAGGCTAAACTAGTTTTGTTTGTCAACGTAGCTTAAATAGTTGGTGTCAGTCCATTAAGGTGTGGTACTGTACTCTATGTGACAACTATGCAATTGAAACATACCTGAGATTCAAAACATAATTAAGTACATGATGAGTGATTCATGAAGGCCATGTGAAGGAGCCATTCTGTCTGTGTGCCTTTAACCCATTAGATGGGCGGGGTTCAGCTGTGTGTCACAAGGATTGACATAATGGGAACACAGGTGCAACAAGCCAGGTGATGGTTTGGAAGGTATGGGCACAACAGGCTAAGAGATCACACGGTTTCATCATTTTATTCTTGCATAAAGAAAACTACTGTAATATACATCATTGTCACGCCTCGCTCCTCTGCCTTTGTATTTGAGCATTGACTTAGGTCCAAACCACTGGACTAATATGTGGCTTGACCTTTATGGTTATGTGGTTGTTTTATGTTCAGTATTTTGCCATGTCTTGTTCTGTTTGGTTTTCTGTTACCCTGTTGGTTTTGTGTATCTTATTTTGTAGTATGGTCCTTAGTGTTTGCCTAGTTTCTGTTCCCTACCTTGTCTCACCTACCTTGTGATGTGTCAGTGTTTTCACCTGTGTCCTCTTTGTCCTGTTAGCCTATCCTGTGTCTGATTGTATTTTGAGTTCACCTGTGTCTAGTTAGTCTGTGTCTATTTATATACCCCAGTTTGTTCAGTCCCTTTATTGTCAGATCGTCATTTCACGTCAGCGTGTTTACTGTGTCCTTGTTTTGCCTGCCCCATTTTATGGGAAGTTATAGTTTAATAAACATCCTGAACCGTGAATCTTGCCTTTTGGTCGTACTGCTTTTGGGTCCTCTGATCGCACCCTGACAATAATGTGTTTAATAAATGGGAACCTCACCCAACAGCAGTCAATGCCTGGACATTATATTATATACGCATCAAAAACGGTTTCTGTATGCATGTGCCCAGCCGAGTGGCAAAGTATACTTTGAGCTTGCCACTACACCATGTCAGGATTTAAAGGAATGCAGTGTCACAATAGTAGTTTGATTGGGGTGCTCAACCTTGATCAGAGCTGAGGAGGAGGTCTGTGGATCAAGGGTTTCCAGGAATTATGCTTGTTGAGTGTTATTATGATTTAGTTGTTGTTGTTGTAATTTGACACTTTGAAACACTTTCTCTCAACTGACAAAAAATATAACTATTTACATGTCCAGTTCTGCCCTCTTTAACAATTATGTCATGCCATGTTCCTTTCCACTGTGGTCATACAGTTGACTTGACTCACACATACCATGACAAAATGTGGTACCGATATCGCATACAATACCACAAATCTACTGCAACATATTAATGAGCATGTCATCCTGAAACTATATATGTAAGATTGTGTGTATTAAAAATATATGGACATACGAACAACGTTCACTGGAGTTCACTGTGTTGTTGTGGAGCATTTGCTATAACAAAGTAGATAGACTAGACCCCAGTAGTGTCATTGCTGTAACTTGGTATCTGTAATGTGTTTTGTTGCTGCAGGGTGAACTACTGTATGGGTAGCATTATAGTATAATTGATGCCTTACAGCCCCCCCCCCCCCCCCCCCCCCCCCTGTCTGTTTTGGAATGAGGGAACATTGGGCTGAAGGAACATAGGGCTGAGGGAACTTGGGTACGGTCCCCATCTTTGCATCTTTGTGACTCGACTCTCTGGATGCAGGTGGTGTTAGCCTGCATCCAATATCTGATGCAGCGGCTGATTGGCTGATTGGCTGACAGCGTCGTCTCAACTCGATGACGTCGAACAACACACATGGCTGCCCCGCCCCCACTGCGGTAACGAGAACAACACACATGGCTGCCCCGCCCCCACTGCGGTAACGAGAACAACACACATGGCTGCCCCGCCCCCACTGCGGAATAACGAGCGACCGTACCGATCAGGATATTAAATCTCCCTGTGATAAATAGTTTCTTTACAGAAACGACAGGTTTTTGAAACATCGTTGTCCGACATAATACCCGACCAGTTTGTTTACATGCTACTAGCGTGTTTGTCCGGATAGCAACCGGGTTAGCCACGTGATTGACAACGACGTCAATTGCTTTGCTACAATGTAGTGTCAGGCTAGTAGAATGCAGTATGTTAGAGTCATTCTACAGTATGTTAGAGTCATTCTACAGTATGTTAGAGTCATTCTACAGTATGTTAGTCATTCTACAGTATGTTAGAGTCATTCTACAGTATGTTAGTCATTCTACAGTATGTTAGAGTCATTCTACAGTATGTTAGAGTCATTCTACAGTATGTTAGTCATTCTACAGTATGTTAGAGTCATTCCACAGTATGTTAGTCATTCTACAGTATGTTAGAGTCGTTCTACAGTATGTTAGAGTCATTCTACAGTATGTTAGAGTCATTCTACGGGTAGGTTTTTCTACGTGTCATTTCATGCTGTGGTCCACATTACTTCTTGATCTCATTCTGCAGATCCATGATGGATTCCTGGGAGCGTTGCAGCTCCTTCTCCAGGTCCATGCGGAGCTTCCTCTCTTTCTCCAGAGAACCCTCCAAATGAACAACAATACATTTTGTCCATCGTTATTCATTACAGCCATAAACACGGCGATGAAAACATCAGGGTATTTTTCAACCTATCATTTTCATTGAATTGGTGTCGAGAAAAGATGTTGTAAAGTGACTCACCGGATCCGTTTGTTGCTCCTGATCACACTGACCATCGAGACCCTTCTTCTGGTGGTCTCTGTGGAGGAGTCACGCACGCATGCACGCACGCATGCACGCACAAGCCATTATATGATAGAAACTCAATATGAACAGAAATCTATAAGCCATGTATGTGATTTCCGATTATACTGCTTACGTCCAACGGTCACAGAAAACCTAGAACGCCCGGGGGGGGGGGGGGGGGGGTTTGTAACCATTCAATCAGGACGCCCGGCGATTTGTTTCTTCAGGGCCCGTTTCAAGGTGCACAAGGCGCCATCTTGGATGTAGCTGAAGTAGCTAGATGTAGCCAAAACTATCCACACTTTTCCTGGGCTGTGTGTGCTCCAGTTCCTGTTGATTTCATTGGATATCATTGATCATCTGACCAGTTTCAATGGCTTTCATTGGATCAGATCAACAGGAACTGTCCAGGAAAAGCCCAGGAAAAACGGGAGGTAGGCTATGACTGCTACCTCAATGTCAATGTTGTGAGAAGAGCTACAGTCTTACTTTGTATTGTACTAGACCTGTACTAGACCTTTGTATTGTACTAGACCTGTACTAGACCTTTGTATTGTACTAGACCTGTACTAGACCTGTACTAGACCTTTGTATTGTACTAGACCTGTTTGTGCCCGCCGGCCTACTTGGGAACGATGCAACTTGGGATCCTAATGATAGACGTTGTCATAAAGCACCCGTTTTAACTGTCAGCCGGTGTCCCACATGTGTGTGAAGACTGGCTGGAAATTGCACAGGTGAAAGGAGTTGGCCTCATTAGGCCCACTGCATGGCAGAGCCTGACCAGAGCCTTTTTGTGGTAGTTCTGGAGTTAGCGTGGGTCCGACTGCGGGGGTGTGGAACACGTGTCGAATGTGAAGTCGGTAGGTCGAATTTATATTTTGTGCCTTACTGTGTCTAGTAAAAGTACTCAGGTTCTGTCCACTATATATATATATATATATATATGTAAATTACCTCTCATGTTGGTCAGAGTCAGAATGGCTGCTTTTAGAGGCCACGCCCCCTTCCTCTCTCTCCACAGACTCACTCATGGTGGAGCAGAGACCTTTACACACACACACACACACACACACAAGCGCAATCCAATTAATGCAATATAAACACACAATTTATACCGTAGCTAAACTAATAACTTTAAGAATACTCCTGATTAAAGCTACACCGTGAAACCAACAACAGTGGATTGGCTCGTATAAAGTACATGAAACATTAACAACCACCTCACTAGTTCTGTGACATGAACTTAATACAATATAACATTAAAACATTGTCCGATGTGGTACAAATATCAATACAATACATACCTGTCTGCGTGTGCGTGTGTGTCTGTCTGTCTGCGTGTCAACTCAATAGACGCGTAGCACAACAGTATAAGATAAAGGGTTATGGGTGCAGAAACCCATGTCTTCCTCCTTCAGGCTGGTTTAGCAGGTTTGCTTTTTTTCACCTGCAGTTTAAACCTTATGAACTATGTCACTATGACAGTGGTTCTCAACCTGTGGGTCGCGACCCCTCGGGGGGTCCCCAAATTATTATATTTTTTAAAGGAAAAAAGGGAAAAACTTATTTTTAATTATTATTATTATTCTCTTTTTTTACTGAATAGTTGCCAAATTGAAATGTAGAGTTTACAGTACACATAGTGTGCATGCATATAACATTCCTTAACCCATTTTGGACTGAGGTCAATAAAAAAAGGCTTCTAAATCCTAATTTCTTTCTGAAAAACCCATGTTTCTATGTCAGTAGGCCTAGTGCTCAACCTTTTTCATGTCAAGGACCCCCAGAATTATGTCTAATGGGCCACGGACCCCCATCTCAAAATATTTAGTTCCAGGGACCCCCCCCCCCCCCCCCCCCCCCACTGAGAAGCAACTATTTTAATTTAAAATGTTTGCTCTGAAATATAAATTCAATGATTTGTGCCACATTTTAACGATTTTTCAAAAATAGCAGACCTACAAGCTCTTTATGATGTATTCCCACTGTACCACTGTCAAGGTCTGTCTGTCTGTCTGTCTGTCTGTCTGTCTGTCTGTCTGTCTGTCCACAGACCGTGTCCACACTTCAGCCACTCCCACATCCCATTCCTTCTCTCACACCTGCTCACACTCCCTCATCAGCCCAACAGTGCCACGCCCCTTTCACACCTGACAACATTTCCCCAATCAACCCATTACTCACCTGGACTCATTTCACACACACTCACTGTCAGGTTATACCTTGTCACTGTGTTTGGTCTCGCTTGTTCTTGGACTCTGCGGTTTGGGACATCCCGCATTTCTACACACAGTAAGCCTTGTATTTGTTTGGACTACTGCTGTTCTCCTGCCTGGTTCTTACTGTATGATTTGCCTAGGGACCCCACTTTGGGAAACCCCCACTGTCCCCTATATGGTAATAGCTAGGAACACAGTAGGTGCATGTCCTGACATAGCAAACATGTGCAAACATTGTACTACTCTAGTTATAGCAGTGACTGACTGAGAAAACAGAGTGTAAAACAATGCTGTATGAGTGAAAACAGAGTGTAAAACAATGCTGTATGAGTGTAACAGAGTGTAAAACAATGCTGTATGAGTGAAAACAGAGTGTAAAACAAATCTGTATGAGTGAATGCGTGTGAGCGTGCGGGTCCGCAACTGGTTCTGTCATCAAGTGACCTTTTGACCCCCAAATGGGTTCGATCGGCCTGGTGTAAACACACACACACACACACACACACACAGACACAGACACAGACACAGACACTGATGACGAAGGTGAGGACGCAAATTATGATACCAGATACTCTACATCAAATTATGGAATCAGTTCGGGAGCAAAAAAAAAGAAAGAAAGAAAAAAAACTATCGTTATCGGAACATCCCTAATTCTATGTACTGATGAATTGAGTAGAATGAACCACAATGGGAACATTGTGTTATCCTTTTAGTATGACCTTTGTCCTGTACTGCCTTCACGTAATAATGTTGTTAATAAACGATTACATTTTTTTACTATAATTTGTCACTGTTTCCCCAAAACATTATTATGGGTCTATTTTTGTTTTTCATAGATACCTACTAATGAAAATCAAATCAAAGAGATTCCATCAATAAACATTATTATTATTATTATTGTTGTTAAGTAGTGAAAACAGCTGATCTACAAGCAACAACAACGTGTGAGCTTGTAGATCAGCTGTAATTTTAGTCTAGTCATTTTAGTCGACTAAATCTGCCGTTGATTTAGTTAAAATCTTATCATATTTAGTTGACTAAACAACTAGACTAACTAAACTAAAATAAACTATCTGCCAAAAACAACACTGATTGATTGAATAGTTCATCAGAGAGATGTAAACACCACCAAGATACCTGTCTAAATACTTCCTTAATGTAAACGAAGTCCACACCCACAACACCAGACCAGACCAGCAACAAACCATGTACAACCCAGATTCGGCACAAACAAGGGACTAAATTATTTTCGCTCCTATGCCACCAAAATGTGGAACGCCCTACCAGCAGTCATTAAGACATGTGAATACCTTGACTCCTTCAAAACCGCTCTCAAAGGGCACCTACGGACGACTGCAATTCGAAACTGGCCGCTGTAAAATCTGAATCCCCCCCCCCCCTTCCCCTCACTGTATATGTTTCTTTTCCCTTTTTGCTTCCTTTATGATGAATTCCTGTTCTGTTCTTTAACTATATAGAAGTGTCTATTTGTACATCTCTAAATGTTTTGATGAATTGAACAAGGTGGACCCTCTTGTAAACAAGTGTAATGCTTAATTGGGTCGTCCACTCACAGTCAACAGTCTTTGTATTGAGTTTGTGCTTGAAATGTACTGTAATTCTGCAAACTGTTAATACATTTGTCAATCAAACGTCGCTCTGTCTGGAATCACTTGGTATACTCGAATACCACCTGTAGATGTCAGTAAAGTCAAGGACAAGTAACATGGTAACCTGTGGTGAATGACTAGAAGCCAGAAGGGGTTTCTTTCTATGGCGTCAAAACAAGTCAAGACGTTCTAATTCATGATGATGATGGACTTTATTTCAGACACAGTGGGTCCACAAACAAAACACAGAAACAAGACAGACAATACAAAGAACACAGAGATAGATGTAGCTTACGTAACACACTATCCATAAAGATCTATATCAATTCAAAAACATTATTATTTATTAAACATTTACTCCAGTGTTTCCAGAAGCACGAGGAAAATATTGTATCACTCTGTGTGATACCTGTTAAGGCCATGATTAATACATTCTTTGACTCCTTCAGTGTCTACACATTAATCTAAACATACAATCCCTCAGTACAGCATGAAAGCTGGATACATTATAGCCGCAATTTGCAACTCTAGATTTTTACCAGCTGCTTATATAATGTGATGAATCTAGAGTCGCACACACCCTCCAATGACTCCCCATTCATCCAATTTGCTTTTGCGATCTGCTTGTATTAAAACGACTCACCAACATTGCAGCTGTAGGGCAAAGCTTGAATTGTCATCCTCTTTCAATCTGTAAAGCTTTTGTTTAATACAAATCCATGTAGACATGTTGTTATGAGCCACTTCCTGTCAAGACGTTCTGTGCAGGTGATTCTTTTTCTATTTTGTTGGAGTTTGGAAGCGCTCGTCAAAGTCACTGAACGGCCCTGCGTAGCGCCTGGTTCAAATGTTCACCTCATGGGGGCGGCAGCAGCACAGCCCGTTGATAAAAACGAGTGCTTCCAAACTTCCAAACTGCTTCCAAAAAATATCAGAGAAATATCATAGAACTGAGCAGGTGTGAGACCAGGACTGAGACCAGGTGTGAGACCAGGACTGAGACCAGGTGTGAGACCAGGACTGAGACCAGGTGTGAGACCAGGACTGAGACCAGGTGTGAGACCAGGACTGAGAGAAGGAATGGAATGTGGGGACAGACAGACAGACAGACAGACAGACAGACAGACCGTGACAGTGCTACTGTGGGATTAAATCATAAAGAGCTTGTAGGTCTGCTATTTTTGAAAAATCGTTAAAATGTGGCACAAATCATTGAATAATATATTTCAGAGCAAACATTTTAAACTAAAATTGTTGCTTCGGGGAGAGATGGGGGTCCGTGGCCCAATAGAGATAATTCTGGGGGTCCTTGACATGAAAAAGGTTGAGCAACCACTGACATAGAAACATGGGTTTTTCAGGAAAAAATTAGGATTTAGAAGCCTTTTTTTTAATCGACCTCAGTCCAAAATGGGTTAAGGAATGTTATATGCATGCACACTATGTGTACTGTAAACTCTACATTTCAACTATTCAGTAAAAAAAAAGAATAATAATAATAATTAAAAATAAGTTTTTCCCTTTTTTCCTTTAAAAAATATAATAATTTGGGGACCCCCCGAGGGGTCGCGACCCACAGGTTGAGAGCCACTGTCATAGTGACATAGTTCATAAGGTTTAAACTGCAGGTGAAAAAAAGCAAACCTGCTAAACCAGCCTGAAGGAGGAAGACATGGGTTTCTGCACCCATACTGTGTTCTAAGATACACCAACGTCTACACTTTCTCAGAAGACTTAGACTTTTTGGAGTCAGTAGAAATATCATGTTGACCTTTTACAGAGCTAGTATAGAGTCAATCCTAAGATATGGTATATCCAGCTGGTTTGGCAATCTAACTGTGAAATACAAGTCTCAAGTAAATAGGCTAGCAAACATGGCTGGAAAGATCATGGGCATGTCCACCCCACCCATCACTCCCCAGGCCATCTTTGAACAAGCAGTGGTGAGACAGGCTCGGAATATTGTATCTGACCCCTTGCATGTACTGTACCGAGAGTACGAGCTAATGCCATCCGGGAGGAGGTATAGAACTCCACGATGTGTATATAATAGATTCAAACACTCTTTTGTTCCCCTGTCAACTAAAATGCTCAATCAGATTGTCAATTCATTTCGTTTTAAGATTTTGTTTGTATTTGTGCTGCCAGAGGGATGTGGGGGGGGGGAAATATATGTCAATTGTTGAAAATACTTCTGTAATATAAAGAAAATGAATAAACATATGTTTAAAAAAAAAAAAAAAAAGACGAATGCACTTTAATGACTATAGTTGCACTTTATCAAGGGAATGTGTGCAATATCTCTGTTTTGTGTATGTGGGTGTTTCATGGTGTTTTTTCTTTTCGTATGTGAACGTGTCTGTTATTTGTATGCAGCTGTGACTCTGTCTCCAAGACAAATTTCTCCCAAGGGAGACAAATAAAGATAACCTTGAACCTTGAACCTTGATAACCCTTTATCTTATACTGTTGTGCTACGCGTCTATTGAGTTGACACGCAGACAGACACACACACACGCACACGCAGACAGGTATGTATTGTATTGATATTTGTACCACATCGGACAATGTTTTAATGTTATATTGTATTAAGTTCATGTCACAGAACTAGTGAGGTGGTTGTTAATGTTTCATGTACTTTATACGAGCCAATCCACTGTTTTCTACTAGGGAGGGGGGGGGGGGGGGGGGGGAGAAGCCATCTTGTCGGCCAAAGAGAATCCCCGTGACATGTTGGTTTCACGGTGTAGCTTTAATCAGGAGTATTCTTAAAGTTATTAGTTTAGCTACGGTATAAATTGTGTGTTTATATTGCATTAATTGGTGTGTGTGTGTGTGTGTGTGTGTGTGTGTGTGTGTGTGTGTGTGTGTGTGTGTGTGTGTGTGTGTGTGTGTGTGTGTGTGTGTGTGTGTGTGTGTGTGTGTGTGTGTGTGTGTGTGTGTGTGTGTGTGTGTGTGTGTGTGTAAAGGTCTCTGCTCCACAGTGGCGGAAACTCCGTGGGTTCAGAGGCGCGATTGAACCCCCTGGCATTTTGGCAAAGGCGCGACTGAACCCACTGCATTTTGGCAAAATATATCTATATGCACTGCAGTAAATGATGCACCCACTGACTGTCCACTGAAATTTCCCCTCCCCAGTGGTCATGTTGTCATGCACGTAGTCACATACCTACAAGATAGGTGTTGGGCCGCCGCGCATGCCGCATTCAAATGCTAATAAGGTGGCTTTTGTTCGAAAAAACAAAACTCGTTTTTTTTCCACCGCTGGGGGGGGGGGGGGCGTGGCTGCTTGAACCCCCTGCCGTTATAAGAACTTTCCGCCTCTGCTGCTCCACCATGAGTGAGTCTGTGGAGAGAGAGGAAGGGGGCGTGGCCTCTAAAAGCAGCCATTCTGACTCTGACCAACATGAGAGGTAATTTATATATATATATATATATATATATATATATATATATATATATAGTGGACAGTACCTGAGTACATTTACTAGATCTTATGTTGCATTTAATTTAAAGAGGACCCAGTTAAGATCTGGTGCTTTACCTCTGGCAGTTGAGGTTGGCAGATATACTGGCGTTCCTGAGGAGCAGCGACTGTGTGCTCTTTGTGACCTGGGAGTTGTAGTTTTGTGTGACCTGGGAGTTGTAGTTTTGTGTGACCTGGGAGTTGTAGTTTTGTGTGACCTGGGAGTTGTAGTTTTGTGTGACCTGGGAGTTGTAGTTTTGTGTGACCTGGGAGTTGTAGAGGATGAGTTTCATTGTGTTTTCTATCGTCCACTATTATACCATGATTTAAGAAACGTTTTATTTGAAAAAAAATCAGGATAAGAACCCAGATCTGTTTTGGATGTCTGAGTGTTTTATGTTAAATTGGTTGTTCAGTAATGAAGTTTTTGTTTTTGGAAATTTTATAGAGAAAGCATGGCAGTTACGTTGGAGAACGATGTATCCATGAGTTAACTGTCTATTTGTGTATATGTATTATTATATAATGTAACATTTTGTGAGTGTCTTGTAAGCCCGTGCGGGCTGGGCATCTTATGATGTAGGACACATAAAAAACAACTCTATCTATCTACTAGACACGGGGAGAAATGTGGCCACAAAATATAAATTATAACCGTGGTCCTAATAAAGTAAATATCCTTCATCATATCTTTCTGTCAGGGTCCATAAGCAGAGTGAGCAGAGTGACCAGGGTGACCAGGGTGACCAGAGTGACTCGTCCATGGGACATCCTTTGAACTTCAAAGAAGGACACCACTCTACTGACCCGAGGTCAGAATGAAAACCCCACACATTATTTAGTTAAACTCTACTGATCAGATATCATGAGGTACAACATATGAGTGTTTATAATAAACTAAATGTTCTTCCTCAGGGTCCATGAGAAGACACCCAGCTGGACCTCTATGAAGAGTGACCAGTCTATGGGAATACCGTTTAACTTCAAAGATGGACACCACTCTACTGACCTGAGGTCAGAATAAAAACCCCACACATTATTTAGTTAACACCCCAAACGACCGGTGGGTATTTGTAACCATTAAACATCCCGAGGCAACGGGAGGGATAAATTCTAACGTGACTAGCGATGGGACCGCAGTGGGCCGTCTAACACAGGATCTTGGTCCTAATAAACTAAATATTCTTCATCATGTCTTTCTGTCAGGGTCCATGAGCAGAGTCCACAACCTCTTCTACCCAACTATAACTCCATGAAGAGTGACTGGTCCATGGATCGTCCTATTAACTTAAAGGATGGACAAGACTCTACTGATCTGGAGTCAGAATGAAAAACAACACATTATTTAGTTAAATAAGGAGTGTCGTGTAAATGTTTCTAGTCCTAATAAAGTAAATATGTTTTCTCCTGTACCATATGCAGCTGTAACTCCATGAAGAGTGACCGGTCCATGGATCCTCCTCTTAGCTTAAGGGATGGACACCACTCTACTGAGCGCAGGTTAGACTGTCAAACATTTACAGAATGAAGAATCAGAGCTTTATTTGTCACTAATGTATACATAAGTATACATAAGTACAAGCAGCGTGTTGGTGGGACTGTGCTATCATCACAATCCTACTATTAATGTGCCACGTCTCTGTGTGTGTGTGTGTGTGTGTGTGTGTGTGTGTGTGTGTGCGTGACTCCTCCACAGAGACCACCAGAAGAAGGGTCTCGATGGTCAGTGTGATCAGGAGCAACAAACGGATCCGGTGAGTCACTTTACAACATCTTTTCTCTACACCAATTCAATGAAAATGATGGGTTGAAAAAAAACCCTGATGTTTTCATCGCCCGTGTTTATGGCTGTAATGAATAACGATGTACAAAATGTATTGTTGTTCATTTGGAGGGTTCTCTGGAGAAAGAGAGGAAGCTCCGCCTGGACCTGGAGGAGGAGCTGAAACGCTCCCAGGAATCCATCATGGATCTGCAGAATGAGATCAAGAAGTAATGTGGACCACAGCATGAAATGACACGTAGAAAAACCTACCCGTAGAATGACTCTAACATACTGTAGAATGACTCTAACATACTGTAGAATGACTCTAACATACTGTAGAATGACTAACATACTGTGGAATGACTCTAACATACTGTAGAATGACTAACATACTGTAGAATGACTCTAACATACTGTAGAATGACTCTAACATACTGTAGAATGACTCTAACATACTGTAGAATGACTCTAACATACTGTAGAATGACTCTAACATACTGTAGAATGACTTTAACATACTGTAGAATGACTCTAACATACTGTAGAATGACTAACATACTGTAGAATGACTCTAACATACTGTATTCTGCTAGCCTGACACTACATTGTAGCAAAGAAATTGACGTCGTTGTCAATCACGTGGCTAACCCGGTTGCTAACCGAACAAACACGCTAGTAGCATGTAAACAAACTGGTCAGGTATTATGTCGGACAACGATGTTTCAAAAACCTGTCGTTTCTGTAAAGAAACTATTTATCACAGGGAGAATTAATATCCTGATCGGTACGGTCGCTCGTTACCGCAGTGGGGGCGGGGCAGCCATGTGTGTTGTTCGACGTCATCGAGTTGAGACGACGCTGATGGCCAATCAGCCAATCAGCCAATCAGCCGCTGCATCAGATATTGGATGCAGTCTAACACCGCCTGCATCCAGAGAGTCGAGTCACGAAGATGCAAAGATGCAGCTAAGAGCAAGAGTCACTTACTGGTTCTTAGACGGCTGGTGGACGGAAAATGAAGCTTGCGCGCGGCTACAACTTGCAGCGGGCGCGGTGCTATTGGAACGCTTTGCCCACGCAGCCGAGCATCTTCGTCACTCGACTGTCTACCAATAGACAGAGTCACCAGACCTGAATCACCAGAACATCTGTTTATTTTTGAATGGCCGTGGCTAGCGATTCAGGGCTGGAGCCAGGCTAGTGTTCTGCTGTAGAATAACGTCATGATGTATTGTGGTCCACAGGAATACAGATGAAATAACCTTTCTTCTGGATAAGATTGAAGATGCACAATCTTCAGTTCATCTACAGAAGACAATCAAAGAGAAGCAGGTATTTTTTCTCCTTAAAATAATTAATACAAAGTATGACTCTGGCCTAAAACTAATCTGAATGAAATAAACAACCTAGGAATACACAGATGTGTGGAAATCAGCAAGGTGAGTAGTGTAGTGTGTGTATTCATGAGTATGGTGTGTGTGCAACTTGGATGTATTAGTAAAATGTTGGAAGAAGTTTGTGTAGGAGAGCTGCAAAACCAAGATCTCACACCTGCTCCCCAAGTCCTAGGAACCAAACGGAACCATCAATAGAAATGCAGAGAAAGCACAGTGAAGTAAGAGTTCACCTAATATCATTGATTGATTTGAATTCCAGGCTCGTATTAAAGAAGTACAGGAGGAGATGGAGGCTGAGCATGCTGCTCGTAGCAACGTGGAGAAGCAGAGAGATGACCTCCATCTGGACCTGGAGAGAGCTGAGAGAGACAACAGGAAGCTGGAGGAATCCATCATGGATCTGCAGAGAGACAAGCAGCGATCTGACCACAAGATCACACAGCAGCAGGTGTTTTAATTTTACATAAGTTAGGCTGACCATACGTCCTCTTTTCCTGGACACGTCCTCTTATGGGGGCTGTCCGGGCTGTCCGGGACGGTTTCATACATTCTTGATTTGTTCAAAATATCTTTTGAACTGTTATGTTTACTGAATGATGTTTTGTTGTTCATTTGGAGGGTTCTCTGGAGGAAGAGAAGAAGCTCCGCTTGGACCTGGAGAAGGACCAGAAACGCTCCCAGGAATCCATCATGGATCTGCAGAGAGACAAGCAGCAATCTGACCACAAGATCACACAGCAGCAGGTGATTTAATTTTACATGAATATGTCACTATTACCAGACAGTCTGATTCAAAGACAGTCTCTGGACAGCTAAGGACTGTCAGGGGCGGCGGTGGTTCAGCGGTAGAGTGGCCAGATGGTAACCGCAAGGTTGCCAGTTTGAACCTGTTGGTTTGTTATGATCAGAAGATAAAAATGGTCTGTTGGTTTGTTATGATCAGAAGATAAAAATGGTCTGTTGGTTTGTTATGATCAGAAGACGTGAGAATGCAAAAGGAAACCACAGTGAACAGCCTGTTGTAGTCTAAACAAACGGCCCGTCCACTTGCATTGGGCTCAATTTCCCAGAAGCCCTAGCAGCAGCCCAGAGGATGACTTGATTTCCGGTTTCGTCACCGGGTCCGGGACAAATCCGCTATTTATTTTTAATTATTTTAAAACGGCGAATTAAACACATTAAACAAATAGCGGGTTTAGCGTGTTACGTGCGGTGGAACCCTGGATTTTACATTAGAAAATAACAGTAAATTATGATTTTAATGTTTATCCACGTCCATGGTGTAATTTATACCAACTGAGGGTCCATGGTCTAATTTATACCAACTGGGGGTCCATGGTGTAATTTATACCAACTGGGGGTCCATGGTCTAATTTATACCATCTGGGGGTCCATGGTCTAATTTATACCAACTGGGGGTCCATGGTCTAATTTATACCAACTGGGGGTCCATGGTCTAATTTATACCAACTGGGGGTCCACGGTCTAATTTATACCAACTGGGGGTCCATGGTCTAATTTATACCATCTGGGGGTCCTCTAAATGCACAACGTTGAGAATCACTGAGTAAGAGTAATAAGTACGAGTATATGAATATTATCGTAAATTAATGTATAATATCATTGATTTGAATTAAAGGCTCGTATTAAAGAACTGGAGGAGGCAGAAGTGAGGAGAAGATCTGCAGTGGATGTGACTCTGGATCCTGATACAGCACATCCTAAACTCATCCTGTCTGACGATGGAAAACAAGTGAGTCATGGAAACATAAGGAAGAATCTCCCAGAGAACAAAGAGAGATTTGATAGATGTGCCCGTGTCTTAGGAAAACAAGGATTCTCCTCAGGAAGGTTTTACTTTGAGGTTCAGGTTAAAAGGAAGACTGGGTGGGATCTAGGAGTGGTCAGAGAGTCCATCAACAGGAAGGGACAGATCACAGTGAACCCCAACAATGGTTACTGGACTATAGCGTTGAGGAATGGAAATGAGTACTGGGCTTGTGCTGGCCCTTCTGTCCTCCTCCCTGTTAGAGAGAAGCTCCAGACAGTGGGAGTGTTTGTGGATTATGAGGAGGGTCTGGTCTCCTTTTATGACGTGGAGGCCAGAGTTCACGTCTACTCCTTCACTGGCTGCTCCTTCACTGAGAGACTATATCCATACTTTGGTCCTAATAATAATGACGGCGGTATAAACTCTGCTCCTCTGATCATCCTGTGATCACAAGAGGTATTCTGAGCGGTGCTCGACGCTCCAACGCACGTCTTTGTTGTGCGTGTCGATTCCTTATGACTCCTCCCCCTGTGATGTCACGTGGGCAGTGGTGGGGAAAAAAGTACTCGCAATTCTTACTTAATTAATAAGTACTTAAAGTACCAAAAGTAAAAGTACTCATTATACAGAATGTCCCATTTCACACGTTTTCAAATGTATACTAAATGTATGTTTCTTTTTTTTCCTTTTTTTTTGCAAAAAATTACGAGCATGTAGATCTGCTATTTTTCAAATAGCCAACATGTATCCGGGGCTGAAGTGGTTAATGTCTGATGCCAATTAACAATGAACAGAGAACTTACGTCATCATTATGTGTCTGAGCCAATCAGAGGGGGGGGGGGGGGGGTACGTCCTAAAGTCGTCTCTTCGGTGCTACTGAAAATTTCTGACGGGCCGAAATCATTTTGGCACTACAGCGCCGAAACAGCGGTAAAATAGGAGTATGAATCGGCCCTAAAACTGATTATTGAACCGGTTTTCACCGAATGAAAAATAACTCTACCTTTAATGTGTGTACTCGTTTCATTCAGGTGTGGAAACAGAGTACAGGCTTTTTATTGATTGATTTATTGAATACTTTATTAACAGGCTTTGGGCCAATAAGCCCCCATAGGGCCCTATAGGCTTGTTTCCATTGTGGTCCTCTCTGTACAACTCATTTTAGACGGGAACCCGTTTTGTCTGTTAGCATTACGTTATGCTTTAGCTATTTAAAAAATAGCAGATCTACAAGCTCATAGCGCGCCACCGAGTGGCGCGCTACAAGCTTGTAGGTCTGCTATTTTTGAAAAGAATCGAAGAACGACTGACATATAGAATTTTAGAAACATAGCTTTTTCAGAAAACTGTCATTTTCAAACTGGGATAATGGGATAATATCGGAATGGGTCAGGATGGGTATCGGCAGATATGACCCTGTGGATGAACAGAGATCGCATTATGGGTCATGATGTCATAGTCGTGCAGCCCTAGCTGTGAAGCATTATGGGTCATGATGTCATAGTCGTGCAGCCCTAGCTGTGAAGCATTGAGTGTCATTATTGTTTTATTGGCTTTTTCTGTATATTTTCATTATTCTGTGAATTCTCTTCAATAAAAAGACTAAACTGAGTTGATTGACTGAAAGTAGGCCTGCATAAAACATGCTGTGTGGTATAATTGCAGCTGCAGATCGCACATTTGCAGATGTAAATGTTTGCTCAGACAGGTAATGTCCTCACTTCAAATTGAATTATTTAAAATGTTTTATTGCGGCTCCTTATTGCATTGTAATATCACTATAGTCCAAGATGAAATACATTTAAAACAATAGACAATTTACAATAAATAATAAAATAAGTATACTGTATAACATATTTTAATTCAGTTTATATACCTTTTTTTCATCACATATCAATGATTTATTTTTCTTTGAAAAACTAAAAAGGGATCTAGAATATTTCTAAATTGATAAAAGTGTATTTCTTATATAGATAGAAACTTGAACCATACTTAATAATACTAGGTGTTTACATGCATAAAGTAGATGGATAGCAAATAGTTACACCTAATAATTAGACATTTCAAACGTTCCTTCACAGAGATACTGAGATTCCACAGTTTACAGCAGTCGAAAATACTTGCGCGCTCTGCCCACTAGTTGGTCATTTATGGCCTACTAGTGTGCAACAAGCAAGTATGCACTCGACAGAGTGCAGTTCTAGTTTTCTATATTTTTTTATTTTCTGGTAAAAAGTGAATTTTATATTATACATGTGGCTTTTGACAGCTAAACAGGGTCTTCTGGTGCAACAAAAGTTCCATGCAGGTCAAATTTGGGCATTTACTGGTCCCTTAGTTTTGCACTGAAGTCTGCGTTAGTCAGCAGCTAAAAGAGGGGCGTTAGGCCCTACACGTGTGTGAATATGTGAATGAGATGTAATATAGAAAGAGAAAAGAGAGCGACCAGTTTCAGTTGTCAGCATAGCGGGAAGTTAGGTTTGCTTATGAACTCTCTACGATACAGTGAGCACGATGAGGGGGCAAAAATACAAAGAGATGGCTTTCTTGGAGTTAAAGACTGTCTCTAAAGTCATAAACTGGACTTGAGTTGGCTCTGTACTTGGACTGCTTTTTTACCCAATCTACGCAAAATCTCTTTGCCCAAAAAATTGCTGATCTACAAGCTCACAAGAAAGTTGCATTGTGACACGTTGTGTGCTTATGGACGATTTTTGGATAATATTCCCCCCCCAGAATGCTGGGGTTCAAGAGGTTAATGGTGCAAACTTCAACTGAGACTTACAGGCCATAAAATATAGAGATGCTGTAAAGTTGAACAGCTCTGATCGGTGAACCAATATTCTCCGCGAAGCAGAAAAAGTAACTTCTCCTATGGGATGGCAATATTCTTTTTTTTTTTCAGACGTTATACACAAAGTACATACTCCTCCTGAACATTAAACATGACATTCATGCAACAGCAGAGTTCAAAAACTCAAAAATTAGTACCACATGAAGCATACAAAATTCAAAGACCCAACACAAAACACCAAAAATAATACAAGACAGACAATAATCCAAACACATTAGTACCACATGAAGCATACAAAATTCAAAGACACAACACAAAACACAAAAAATACTACAAGACATACAATAATCCGAAACACATTAGGACCACATGAAACATACAAAATTCAAAGACACAACACAAAACACCAAAAATAATACAAGACAGACAATAACCCAAACACATTAGGACAACATGAAACATACAAAATTCAAAGACACAACACAAAACACCAAAAATAATACAAGATATACAATACCCAAACACATTAGTACCACATGAAACATACAAAATTCAAAGACACAACACAAAACACCAAAAATAATACAAGACATACAATAATCCAGACACATTAGTACCACATGAAGCATACAAAATTCAAAGACCCAACACAAAACACCAAAAATAATACAAGACAGACAATAATAATAATAATAATAATAGCTCAGATTTATATAGCGCTTTTCTGAATACCCAAAGCGCTTTACAGGGAACACTAAGAACAGACTTTATTAAGAGAAAAAAGACAAAATAAAACATAACAGATACAGGGTTAAAAAGATAAAAGGATAAACGAGACGTCAACTGGGGAAAGCTATTTTGAAGAGGTGGGTTTTGAGTGAGGTTTTGAAAGAGGGGAGAGAGGGGGCAGCTCTGAGGTGGTTGGGGAGTTCATTCCAGAGTTTGGGGGCCGAAACGTAAAAGGCCCTGTCACCCCAAGTGCGGTACTTGGCCTTGCGGACCTTCAGGAGGTTGGCTTCACTGGACCTGAGGGAACGGGGGGGGGCATATGGTTCAAGAAGATCGGAAAGATAGGGGGGAGCCAGGTTATTGAGAGCTTTGTAGGTGGTGAGCAGGATTTTGTAGTGAATTCTTTGTTTGATGGGAAGCCAGTGTAGGTCGTGGAGGACGGGTGTGATGTGGTCTCTGGAGCGAGTACTGGTGAGCAGGCGGGCAGCGGAGTTTTGCACGTGTTGGAGTTTATTGAGGACTTTGGAGGTGGTGCCATAGAGAATACTGTTGCAGTAGTCAATCCGGGATGTGATGAATGCGTGTATGAGGGTTTCAGCGGCAGTGAGAGACAGAGAAGGCCGGAGGCGGGCGATATTCCTGAGGTGGAAGAAGGCGGTACGGGTGATCTGGTTTATGTGGGGGAGGAATGAGAGGGTGGAGTCAAATGTGACACCAAGGTTACGGATGTGGGGGGAGGTTGTAACAGTGGAGCCATCGATGTTGAGGGTGAAGTTCTGGGTGGAGCTGGTGAGAGAGTTGGGGCCGATGAGGAGGATTTCAGATTTGTTGCAGTTTAGTTTTAAAAAGTTATTTTGCATCCATAGTTTGATATCAGTGAGGCAGGTGGTGAGGGTGGAGTGGGTGGCAGCGGTGATGGTCTTGGTGGAGAGGTAGAGTTGTGTGTCGTCGGCATAGCAGTGGAACTGGAGGTTATGGTGACGGAGGATTTGCCCAAGAGGTAGGATGTAAATGATGAAGAGGAGAGGACCAAGTACAGAGCCCTGGGGGACGCCGTGGGTGACTGGGGCAGTGGAGGAGTGACAGTTGTTGATGGAGATGAACTGGTGGCGGTCAGAGAGATATGATTTCAGCCAGGAGAGGGCAGTGTGAGTTATTCCAAGGGAGGACTGAAGGCGTGAGATGAGGGTGGAGTGATTGATGGTGTCAAAAGCGGCAGAGAGGTCCAGGAGGATGAGGATGGAGAGGGAACCAGAGTCGGCGGAGAGTAGGATGTCATTGGTAACTTTGAGGAGGGCTGTTTCTGTACTGTGCATTGAGCGGAAACCGGATTGAAATATTTCATAGAGGTTATTTGAGTCCAGGTGTGATTTTATTTGGGAGGCGACTGCTCTTTCTAGTATTTTGGAGATGAAGGGGAGGTTGGAGATGGGGCGGTAATTGTTGGGGGTGTCAGGGTCTAGTCCGGGTTTTTTGAGAATGGGGGTGACAGCAGCCAGTTTGAGGGCAGGTGGGATGAAACCAGAGGACAGGGAGGTGTTGATGATTTTGGTGATGGTTGGGGAGAGAGCTGGGAGGCAGGCCATGACTAGGGAGGAGGGCATGGGATCCAGGATGCAGGTGGATGCCTTCATGCCGGAGGTTATGGTGGATAGGTCCGATGTAGTGATCACGGTGAAGGTAGTGAGTGGTTGACCAGAGAACAGAGGGGGGGTTGGTTCAGGATCCGGGGGAGTGGTGGAGGAGGTGATGGCCAGTTCAGAGTGAATGTTGACTATTTTCGTTTGGAAAAATGTGAGAAATGATTCACATTTATTGGTAGTGAAGGAGGAGGTGGTGGTGTCCATGGGTTTGAGCAGGTTGCTGACGGTGGAGAAGAGGGTTTTGGTGTTTTTGCTGCCAGATTGAATAATGGAGGAGTAGTGGGAGGTGCGCGCACTGTTGAGGGCTTCCTTGTATTGCTGCTGGTGTGAGTTGTAGGCCTCGGAGTGGACAGTTAGACCAGTTTTGTTTACTAGCCGTTCAAGCTTTCGGCCCTCAGCCTTAAGGTGGCGGAGGTGGTCTGTGTACCAGGGGGCAGAGTGGGTGTAGGAGACAGGTTTTGTTTTTATGGGAGCGAGCTGATTTAGGCAGGTGGAGAGGGCATTGTTGTAGTTATTGACTAGGTCAGTCGGGGAGGCATTTTGGGTGAGTGAGTGGTCGGAGATTGTGTCAGTCAGGAGGGAGGAGAGAGCGGGGGGCTGGATGGATTTGAGGTTGCGAAATGTGATGAGGCGTTTATGCTTGATGGCAGGGGTGGGGATGTCAATGTCAACGGTGAGGGCCAGGTGGTCAGAGAAGGTGGAGAGGGTGGAGCCGGAGTTGGAAAGGTTGCTGATGGAGGTTCCGGTAGTGCATATCAGGTCTAGAGTGTGACCTTGTCTGTGTGTGGGAAAGTCTACATGCTGGGTTATATTAAAACAGTTTAGAATGTCCAGGAATTCAGTGGCAGGAGGGGAGTTGAGTGAGTCCACGTGAAAATTGAAATCACCGAGTAATAGGACAGATGGAGAGATGGCACAGAGCTGGGTGAGGAATGTGGAAAAATCAGAGGGAAATGAAGGATTGGGTTTGGGGGGGCGATAGATGACTGCAGTAACCAGGGGTTTGGGGCCAGATAGTTTAAAAACCAGTTGTTCAAATGAGGGGGAGGATGGAATTGTGACTGGGCTGGTTTTTATCTGTTGTCGATGTATTATGGCTAAACCACCTCCTCGTTTATCAAGCCGTGGTTTGTCCATATAGATGTATCCTGGGGGTGTGGTTTGGTTGAGTGAAATGTATTCAAGGGGTTTTTGCCAGGTTTCAGTAATACAGAAAATATCTATTTTATTGTCTGTTATGAAGTCGCTGAGTATGAGTCCTTTGTCTGTTAATGATCGGGTGTTGAACAGAGACATTTTGAGACATGAATTGAGTTTGACGGATAGTGGCGCTTTGGTCAGCGGCTGTAGACAGGCGGGGGCGGGGCGCACGTGTGGTGTGTTGTGATGACGTCGTTCATTTGACCAGAGTGAGGGGATAGTGGAGTGATCAGACCGGGAGTAAACAAACTTTCTACGGGAGCTTCGATGGATGTATTTGGATCGGCGTAACAGTCCGTGTGTTTTGAGAGCTGAGATAAAGGATGGAATGACGATGTAGTTGTTGAGTTTGAGCAGTTGTGCGGTGGAGTAAAACAAAGTGCCCATGGTGCCATCCGGGATTGATGTTGTTAGCCTGGAGCTGTTGTTAGCCGCTGGCAACACGTTTGTTGACCAGAGGAGATGGAAACACAGACACAGCAGGGTAATCCACAACATGGCAGTTTGACGGAGACGTAGAAAAGAAAAATGGATAAAGGATGAGTGGGCAGAAAAGACCGGTGGGAGCTGTAGGAGCGGAAAACTGACTGCAGGTTGCTGGTTGCTAGCTAGCCCTAGAGCCGCCAGCTAACCAGCACAGAACGCGGGGAACAGCTGCCTATGTTGTGGTTGCCAGCTAGCCCTGAAGCCGCCAACTAACCACAACGTTGAGAAGCAGCCGAACCGAACGCGGGGAACAGCTGCCTATGTTGTGGTTGCCAGCTAGCCCTGAAGCCGCCAACTAACCACAACGTTGAGAAGCAGCCGAACCGAACCAGGGGACAGTGTAGTCCAGGTGTTTCCGAGGTGGACGTCAGAAAATGGTTCTGTTGCAGTGATTCCTTCCACGGCGGTGGGACAGTGGAGCCAGCGGGTGAGTGAACAGCTATTCCCAAAGTTGAGGTCCAGTTGGCTGTGACAAAAGCTTAAACTAATACTAAAACTAAAACTAGTAGCCTATTAAGGTCGTCTCTCCACTTTGCACAGTTGCACAAAGTTCAATATCTAACTAAACTAAACTAAGCTACCACGGATGGAGAAGCGGCGAACAAGCAGACGCCAGCGTCCTCTCACATCCGGGCAAAAAAAAAAAAAAAAGAACCAATAACCCAAACACATTAGGACAACATGAAACATACAAAATTCAAAGACACAACACAAAACACCAAAAATAATACAAGACAGACAATAACCCAAACACATTAGGACAACATGAATGTAAATAAGTCCGTTGGATGAGGGCTAGGTGCACAGAAAAATGACATACCAAGAATTCTCCATTATTGCCAAAGATTTATTTTGTGAATAAATTCCAAAAATAATGTTCCAAAAAAAAATGCCTCAGGAAAATATTTCTTGCACAAAAATAAAATATAACTTCCAAAAATGAAAATAACAAACTTACATGCTATGCTTTAAATTCAAGCATCCAGTCTGGACATTAACAGTCCCAACACTGTCCTAGGGCAGAGCTTCCAGCATTGTGCCCCTTTCTCCCCCATGTCTCACCATGGACTGACTACATCAACTCAAACCCAGGCCTCTGACTATTGGCCCATACCATCTGTCTAGAGACAGGTTTCCCTAAAGCATTCACTTACAAAACTAGTGAACATGCAACACAGAAAACATTTCCCAATATTTACAGTATATTTGTCAATACCAAAATGATTAACAAAACCAGGTTTTAAATAACCCTTCCCGTTGCAATCATATTAAAGAATGTATTGCCAGAACCCGACACCCCTGCAACATGGTACAATCCCATTCAACCCTCCACCTATAAAAGGAGCAGTGGATGCAGTAGTGCCTCTTTTGTGACCAGGAAATGAGGATGGTGTGAGTAGTGAGTGTTTGACAACATAGTAGTGGTAACTTAAACTGTTGACTGTGAAAGAAATAAATGTATGTTGACCAACCCATTGTCTGTCCAAATGATTTATGAAATGAAATGAAATATGCATATAAAACTGTAAATAAGCCAAGATCCACTGATTGCTAACTTTAGCCGGCATAGTTAGCAAACAGTGTGTGATAATGACTATTGACTGACAGGTGAGAATATTGAGTGTGAAATGAGGGTTTGATAAACAGAAAATGAATTACAATTATGCATGTGTGGCTCAAGAGAACATGTCTTTATCACACATCCCCCCCTTTAAGACCTGTCCCTCAATTCCAAAAATAATGTTCCAAAAAAAAATGCCTCAGGAAAATATTTCTTGCACAAAAATAAAATATAACTTCCAAAAATGAAAATAACAAACTTACATGCTATGCTTTAAATTCAAGCATCCAGTCTGGACATTAACAGTCCCAACACTGTCCTAGGGCAGAGCTTCCAGCATTGTGCCCCTTTCTCCCCCATGTCTCACCATGGACTGACTACATCAACTCAAACCCAGGCCTCTGACTATTGGCCCATACCATCTGTCTAGAGACAGGTTTCCCTAAAGCATTCACTTACAAAACTAGTGAACATGCAACACAGAAAACATTTCCCAATATTTACAGTATATTTGTCAATACCAAAATGATTAACAAAACCAGGTTTTAAATAACCCTTCCCGTTGCAATCATATTAAAGAATGTATTGCCAGAACCCGACACCCCTGCAACATGGTACAATCCCATTCAACCCTCCACCTATAAAAGGAGCAGTGGATGCAGTAGTGCCTCTTTTGTGACCAGGAAATGAGGATGGTGTGAGTAGTGAGTGTTTGACAACATAGTAGTGGTAACTTAAACTGTTGACTGTGAAAGAAATAAATGTATGTTGACCAACCCATTGTCTGTCCAAATGATTTATGAAATGAAATGAAATATGCATATAAAACTGTAAATAAGCCAAGATCCACTGATTGCTAACTTTAGCCGGCATAGTTAGCAAACAGTGTGTGATAATGACTATTGACTGACAGGTGAGAATATTGAGTGTGAAATGAGGGTTTGATAAACAGAAAATGAATTACAATTATGCATGTGTGGCTCAAGAGAACATGTCTTTATCACAATGAAGCCTACAAAATTCAAAGACACAACACAAAACACCAAAAATAATACAAGACAGACAATAACCCAAACACATTAGGACAACATGAAACATACAAAATTCAAAGACACAACACAAAACACAAAAAATAATACAAGACAGACAATAACCCAAACACATTAGTACCACATGAAACATACAAAATTCAAAGACACAACACAAAACACCAAAAATAATACAAGACATACAATAATCCAGACACATTAGTACCACATGAAGCATACAAAATTCAAAGACCCAACACAAAACACCAAAAATAATACAAGACAGACAATAACCCAAACACATTAGGACAACATGAAACATACAAAATTCAAAGACACAACACAAAACACCAAAAATAATACAAGACAGACAATAACCCAAACACATTAGGACAACATGAATGTAAATAAGTCCGTTGGATGAGGGGCTAGGTGCACAGAAAAATGACATACCAAGAATTCTCCATTATTGCCAAAGATTTATTTTGTGAATAAATTCCAAAAATAATGTTCCAAAAAAAAATGCCTCAGGAAAATATTTCTTGCACAAAAATAAAATATAACTTCCAAAAATGAAAATAACAAACTTACATGCTATGCTTTAAATTCAAGCATCCAGTCTGGACATTAACAGTCCCAACACTGTCCTAGGGCAGAGCTTCCAGCATTGTGCCCCTTTCTCCCCCATGTCTCACCATGGACTGACTACATCAACTCAAACCCAGGCCTCTGACTATTGGCCCATACCATCTGTCTAGAGACAGGTTTCCCTAAAGCATTCACTTACAAAACTAGTGAACATGCAACACAGAAAACATTTCCCAATATTTACAGTATATTTGTCAATACCAAAATGATTAACAAAACCAGGTTTTAAATAACCCTTCCCGTTGCAATCATATTAAAGAATGTATTGCCAGAACCCGACACCCCTGCAACATGGTACAATCCCATTCAACCCTCCACCTATAAAAGGAGCAGTGGATGCAGTAGTGCCTCTTTTGTGACCAGGAAATGAGGATGGTGTGAGTAGTGAGTGTTTGACAACATAGTAGTGGTAACTTAAACTGTTGACTGTGAAAGAAATAAATGTATGTTGACCAACCCATTGTCTGTCCAAATGATTTATGAAATGAAATGAAATATGCATATAAAACTGTAAATAAGCCAAGATCCACTGATTGCTAACTTTAGCCGGCATAGTTAGCAAACAGTGTGTGATAATGACTATTGACTGACAGGTGAGAATATTGAGTGTGAAATGAGGGTTTGATAAACAGAAAATGAATTACAATTATGCATGTGTGGCTCAAGAGAACATGTCTTTATCACACATCCCCCCCTTTAAGACCTGTCCCTCAATTCCAAAAATAATGTTCCAAAAAAAAATGCCTCAGGAAAATATTTCTTGCACAAAAATAAAATATAACTTCCAAAAATGAAAATAACAAACTTACATGCTATGCTTTAAATTCAAGCATCCAGTCTGGACATTAACAGTCCCAACACTGTCCTAGGGCAGAGCTTCCAGCATTGTGCCCCTTTCTCCCCCATGTCTCACCATGGACTGACTACATCAACTCAAACCCAGGCCTCTGACTATTGGCCCATACCATCTGTCTAGAGACAGGTTTCCCTAAAGCATTCACTTACAAAACTAGTGAACATGCAACACAGAAAACATTTCCCAATATTTACAGTATATTTGTCAATACCAAAATGATTAACAAAACCAGGTTTTAAATAACCCTTCCCGTTGCAATCATATTAAAGAATGTATTGCCAGAACCCGACACCCCTGCAACATGGTACAATCCCATTCAACCCTCCACCTATAAAAGGAGCAGTGGATGCAGTAGTGCCTCTTTTGTGACCAGGAAATGAGGATGGTGTGAGTAGTGAGTGTTTGACAACATAGTAGTGGTAACTTAAACTGTTGACTGTGAAAGAAATAAATGTATGTTGACCAACCCATTGTCTGTCCAAATGATTTATGAAATGAAATGAAATATGCATATAAAACTGTAAATAAGCCAAGATCCACTGATTGCTAACTTTAGCCGGCATAGTTAGCAAACAGTGTGTGATAATGACTATTGACTGACAGGTGAGAATATTGAGTGTGAAATGAGGGTTTGATAAACAGAAAATGAATTACAATTATGCATGTGTGGCTCAAGAGAACATGTCTTTATCACAATGAAGCCTACAAAATTCAAAGACACAACACAAAACACCAAAAATAATACAAGACAGACAATAACCCAAACACATTAGGACAACATGAAACATACAAAATTCAAAGACACAACACAAAACACAAAAAATAATACAAGACAGACAATAACCCAAACACATTAGTACCACATGAAGCATACAAAATTCAAAGACACAACACAAAACACCAAAAATAATACAAGATATACAATAAACCAGACACATTAGGACAACATGAAACATACAAAATTCAAAGACACAACACAAAACACCAAAAATAATACAAGACAGACAATAACCCAAACACATTAGTACCACATGAAGCATACAAAATTCAAAGACACAACACAAAACACAAAAAATAATACAAGACATACAATAAACCATACACATTAGGACAACATGAAACATAAAAAATTCAAAGACACAACACAAAACACCAAAAATAATACAAGACAGACAATAACCCAAAAACATTAAACATGTATCCTACTAGCTTGTATTAATTTGTAAATCACAAAATATTGAAAAGTATAGAGTTAAAGATCTATAAGGGGACTATTTGGTTCCCCAGACCATTGATTGAAAACATTGCCCTAGATGACTGAAATCACATCAGGGCATAGTTGGTAATGCAGTGTAAATATTTATATAGAGATTGCCCCACTAGGGGACATGGAAAAATGTAATGCTGGGTAAACCATAACAAAACCCGTGTGTTTCCCTGTCAGCTGTCACCTGCTGTCAGCTGTCACATGTCACATGTCACTTTCAATGATAAGGGATCCCCCCACCCATGGCCCCCACACACACCCCTGTCAATGTATGTAAACAATTTAAGGAATCCATGGAATGTTATTACTAACTTGAATAATTTATGCATACAATTCACTTCGAAGATAAGGACCCCCACCTCTGTGTTTATCTAATTTGCATTTTACTACTGGCACCTGGCATTCCACAAAGAGTGGGACCCCATCCCCCCACCTCACCCCCAGTGAGTCATCTAATTTGCATGTTGCACCTGGTTAGAGCCCATCCCCCCCTTGTTTATCTAACTTGCACCTGTTTAGATACCATCCCCCACCAAACTTCAAACGATTTCAAGACAGTGACCCCCCTGGCCCTAAATAAATATTGCCTGAGGTTAGCGACCATCCCCCCACCTTAACCCCAGTGACAAATTTACATTTTGTATTTGTTTGTTTGTCACACCTAGAGTCAGCATCTCTGCATGCTTTTGGGGGATGTTACATGGAGACGCATGGAGCTGAGAGAGATGAGATCAGCTTTTTAAAACACACACATACCCCACATCATGCATTTTATAAATATATAAATATATTATTTCATAATAAACTATTATATGCTAATTATATTTATGGATATTTATATTTATGGATATTTATGATTTATGATTATGTGAATTATATCTATGGAATTCATGGAATGTCAAGAATGTTTAATTACTAATTTGCATAATTTATACATTAAATTGCTCACTAGCGCCACTAGTGGCCAAAAAGGTACCAACCGACCATACTATAAGACTACTCCTGTACCCAAAAAGGCCTGTATTTAGCCTGTCCCCAGCAAGTGGCCACAATTTCAAACTGCCAAAAAAGTGTCTAATACTGTCACAATCACATAAATATACATACTAAATTAAAGTAGATTGTCAACAACATAGCAAATAATATACACAGTTAATTTTATTATATTATATTATATATTTTCTATTAAATATCTCATATCAAATGTTCGTCCCACGTCTCCGTCAACTCCGTCAGGTAAGGTAAGTCTTAAATTAATCAGAAAATATTGTCGACAGATTTAGCCTGAAGACTCCTTTTCCAAGTCCCATTTATATTTGTTGCCTGGTAGTACCTGGTCTGACAAGCATTCAATTGTTTGATATTTTAAACAAACAATGTTGATAACAATGTGGTCACAGCTTTTACATGTCAACTCCGTCTGCACATTTTTATGATCTTTGTTAAGAATTCAAAAATAATGTTTATTATTTTAGTTTAGGGGTTAGGTTTAGCTAACAAAATTAAGCAAAAACAAAATGGCTACATTGTACTAAAGAGGGTTAAGATGAAAACAAATGCCATTTTGTCAACTCCGTCAGACGTCAACTCCGTCAGATTTTGTGTCTGACGGAGTTGACGTGTATCTGACGGAGTTGACAAAAGTGTTCCTAAAACAATGAAATTATTGTTTTTGAATAATGGGCAGTATTCTAATTTGGCACACAGTTAGAGCATGCCTTAAGGAACATTTTTGGCTATGGGGCCATCACAGATTTGTCTCGTGGTGACCATGGCAGCCATATTACAAAAGAGCCGCCACCTGATGCTATTTTACAATAACTCAAGTTCTACACCACCTAGGATCTTGATTCTGGTGACTAAGACCTCATTTTCAAGGATGAGGGATACAGTGGTACAATTTAGACTTTCCCTGTGACCATGGCAGCCATTTTTCAAAATGGCCGCCACCTGCTGTTATTTTACAATAACTCAAGTTCTACACCACCTAGGATCTTGATTCTGGTGACTAATCATACATTTTCAAGGATGTGGGGTACATTGGTAATATTTAGATTTGTCCTGTGACCATAGCAGCCTTTTTTTTTTTCAAAATGGCCACCACCTGCTGTTATTTTACAATAACTCAAGTTTTAGACCACCTAGGATCTTGATTTTGGCGACTAATCATACATTTTAAAAGATGAGAAATACAGTGGTACTATTTAGATTTGTCCTGTGACCATGGCAGCCATTGTTTTTCAAAATGACCACCAACCTGCTGTTATTTTACCAATAACTCAAGTTTTAGACCACCAAGGATCTTGATTCTGGCGACTAATCATTACATTTTCAAGGATGAACTTTCTCTGGGAGAGGTAAGGGCTTATTTCAGGTGCAGGTTGAGTTTCTACTGACAGGACATTAAAAGGAGGTGGGCTTTCTGGCCTTTGACTTGCCCCTTTCAGGTACAGATGCACAGTTTGACTCATGGCCACTGCAGGGAACTGTGGGGGAGAAACTTTGGTCTCTTGACACCCCGATTAGGTTCAGGGTTTTTTTTGGTGGAGACTTGCCTTTCATGACATCTTTGCTGCAGCAGTTGATCTCCTTACTGCCAGTGGTGGCACACTCTGGGTCTCTGGGGCATTGTATCTTGGTGGCCTCCTGCCAGTGTTTCTCCATCCTTCTCCTGAGCTCTGTGTTCTGGGGCTCTGTTATAGTCAACTTACATTGTCTTGGCTGGAGATTGCTTTCCTGCAGGGTCCAGCCCAGTCTTGTGCAGATGGCTGCTGGCCCACCTGGAGGCCCCAACCTCACTTGTTCGGTTGGTGTGATTAGGTGGGGTGGTCTTCCCCAATCAGGATGAGGGGTTTGACCCTTTCAAACGGCAGTCTGGCCAAGTGTCTGTATTTAGTTGTGAGTTTAGATACAGGATACGATTGCTCACCCAGCCCCAGGTGACATGAGGTGAAGGCTCCTTTGATTTGGTAACATTGCTTTGGTTGACATGCTGGGGACACAGAGAAAGACACTGATGTCTTCAGTGTCTGCACATCCTGCCTGATGGTCCTGAAGCCAAATCTTCTGTCTTCAGTCTTTCACTCACTGTTCACTGCTCACTGTTCACCTCACCGAATTTAGCCCAAGGAGTTTGACCCCTAGTTTGGCCATAGACCCCCTAGTTTGGCCATAGCCACTTGCCCAAATGTGCCGACATGTGCTGACCTCATCACATCTGTGATGATGGCTATGGCCGTTTTTAGCCAACGTAGTGTTTTTTGTGCAAAACAAATGCTTGGAATGGATCCAGAATCATGAAAAGCCCCTAGTTTGACATGCCACATGCTACTTAAAGCATAATGAAATTTAGAACATTTAGCCTTATATTGGTTGTTGATGGTACCCAACTTTCAGCAGCTGTCAAACATGCCCCTAGGGTGGTCAAATAGAAACCAATGTGGGATATGTTAGTAGACACCTTTACAAACATTGGTGAAGAAAATTCTTGGTAAGAAATGTATTCACAGATTTTATATTATTCTGATAATATTCCCTGAGTAAATTGGTAAAATAATAGCAGGTCCACCATTTTTTAAAATGTCTACCATCCATGGTCACAGGATAAATCTAAATAGTACAACTGTATTCCTCACCCTTGAAAATGTATGATTAGTCACCAGAATCAAGATCCTAGGTGGTGTAGAACTTGAGTTATTGGGAAATAACAGAAAGTTGGCGGCCATTTTGAAAAATGTCTACCATGGTCACAGGACAAATCTAAATAGTACCAATGTATCCCACATCCTTGAAAATGTATGATTAGTCACCAGAATCAAGATCCTAGGTGGTGTAGAACTTGAGTTATTGGGAAATAACAGAAAGTTGGCGGCCATTTTGAAAAATGGCTGCCATGTTCACAGGGCAAATCTAAATAGTACCACTGTATTCCTCATCCTTGAAAATGTGGGATTAGTCACCAGAATCAATCATCAATCATCCTAGGTGGTCTAGAACCTAAATCAGTTAAACTTGTCAACTCCGTCAGATGTTCGTCAACTCCGTCAGACGTTCGTCCCGTGATGTTTTTGTTAATTTCCAAAGAAATAGAAAATTCGCTGTCAAATCTTTTGTGCTTATGTATTGAAACACCAACTGAAATGATACGTAATGATGATTTCTTTTTTTTTTTACATGGTTTTCATGTTATAATATTGAAAATAAAGGTTGAAATGACGGTTTTGAGAAATTGGATATTTCATAATAGTGTGATATTGGAACAAAATAATATTAAAAGATTTGTATTACTTAACTTGATTACTGAAAGCCATTATAAGATAACTGAGGACTTTATATTATTGTTGAAATGATAAAATTCAATTAAAAGGGATTTTAGTGTGTCTGACGGAGTTGACATGAATCAGGTATTAAGTGCATAAATGTCCCATTTTAGAAAGAAATGTTATGCGAAAAACCTGTTCCTTCTCAAGATTGGTAGTTGAGACCTGTGTCTACAAATACATCTATTTGATTTGAATGTATCTTAAAAAAAAAAAAAATCCAGTTTGAAAAAAGTTTTGTCCCTTATCTCAAGAATGGGTGATATATATATATATATATATATATATATATATACTGTATATACACACCTGGTGAATGTCATCACAGTGCTCTGGCATAGCTGTGAAGAGAGAGAGAGAGAGAGTAAGTACAGTATGCTTTCTCCCCGCAGTCCCCGGTGAGGAAGCATCAGTGATATATCAGCATCAATGAGATCAGTGGCATAGTGACATAGATGCCCTTATATGGACACAGCCAGGCAGTGTGGGGAAACGCCATGCAGCTATCAAAACATAAGTGCATTAACTGCATGTGGCAGTAATATTGTTCATTCACATGCATTTTCATTCAACAAGTTATTCATTATTTTACTCAGTTGATGTTATGTATTGTTACATGTTATGTATGGTACGTATTTACATGGTGGCTTTATTTTTGTGTACATACAAAAACAAAACACACACAAACGCTGGGGATATCTTTGAAGATAACTTTGGATTTATGAATGAAAATTCGATAAAATAACTATTTTATTAACATATTAATGTATGATAGATTATGGCATAATACAATTAATAATGTCTAATCATAGCTTATATTATGCACAAGTGAAGAAACAAATGCTATTAGCCAAAATAAATATTGATTCCATTATCATTTGGTGTTATTTTGAGTGCCTAGAAATCTGATGCCTTATCCAGAGTCCAGACTGATTCAGGAGCACCTTTTTACTGCATTGAACCTTTTTTGACTTAGATGTTTCTTTGCCTCTGCCTGGTTTTTCAATTGGTTAATGACACAAATCAGAATTTAAAATGTGGGGATGAACACGAACATTTTAGCCAAATTCCAAGTATTATTAGCTACTGCAACACCCAAACTGCATTGACACACAGAACAAGGCCTTCCCCATCATTGAAAAATAAAATGACTAACAGTTAGACCTCTCAGCAACCACTAGGTGGTAGCACACCATACAAATCAAATGTTTCACTCCTTCACCTTTGAGATCAGTAAACTTTTCAATATTAGGCATCAGTAATGGTAGAGGTAAGCTAGTGTATTGAAGTCTACACTACAAAAAAATTAGAATATTGTAGAGCATATAGTCATTGTGCTGAAGGTCATGCTACAAATCTTGTGCCGTTACCTCTTGATACAAATAAATGATTATGGAAACACACCTACAATAAGCAGAGATAATTACTTAAAGGAACTGAATCGAAAAACATGCACAAAATACAGCCTGTTAGTTTGACCTGCAGAATGACATTGTAATGGTATATAATCAAAAGAAAGAAACAGGATAATTAAAGCCTTTAGTGCAAATCTTTTATGAATCCAAGCGGTTTGAAAATGTACTGTAGGACTGTATAAGATTCCAATTTAGCAATCATGGATTGTCAATTTTTAACAATGAAAACACTGAAGAACTTTCTGAGGATGCGAAGGCTGTCTTCCATTAGTCAAGATGAAGGTATAACATGTTCATTATTTCCTTCATGTATAGGCCTATAGTATCCTCACAACGCATCGCAGCATGACGCGTTGTGAGCTTGCTGATCGGCTATTTTCAGCATGCAACCAAGTGTAAAATGACTGGATCTCTTGTCCACTAGCTCCCTTCCTAACATTTTAGTCTAGTTTTTATTTGTTGACGAAATTGTCAGTATATTTAGTCTTAGTTTTAGTCATCGTAGCTTAGTTTTCATTTAGTTTCCATTTAGTTTTCATCAGTGGAAAAGGGTAGTCAACGGGAAAAAATCGGCTTAATTTTAGTCGACGAAATCAACACTGGTGAAGATGCATTAGTCTATGACTGTGTTGTGTTCTTCCACATCTTCAGGGATTGAGAAAGACTCGATAAACAGTAATTGGATCAGAAACAAGAGTTAACCTAAGTTATCTCCACTTGGTAAGATTTACATTGTTTGTGCTATGACATCCCAAAACATTTTTGACCTTGGATATGTTCACAAATATATTTTTGATATTTTGTCCACTTAATAATCCATATACATTTCCTTTAAAATAAATTCTGGCAATGTTACTTTTTATATTTATATTTTGAAACATTTCATGTGTTTCTGTTGTGGAATGCTGACAGGCTTAGAATAAAAGTACCATATTAGCCTACCATATACTGTATGTGACACTTGTGATTGACAAACAGAATAATATAATTGGGTGGAATTGATCTGTTGTTGTAGGGGTTGGCGGGACTATAGAGCAGGGGTGCCCAAAAGGTAGATTGCGAGCTACCAGTAGATCACAAAGGCTGTGCAGGTAGATCACATAACATGTCCCTAAAGAATATTTAATTTAAATATAAAAACTATTTTTGGCATCTGCCACTTTGTTTGTTTTTTGTTATATTAGTTTTTATTAGATTTTTATAGACATGACAAACAAGACATACATAGCAACGACACATACACCAGACTGTATATAATATAAATATATATATGTATATATAAATATAAAACGAGTGGGGGCCTATCGATATCGCCTATCGTGTTAAGCTAGCATAGGTCATAGGATGAACACAACCATGAGACATCAAGGGAGTATAAGGAGGGTATGAATATCATTAGCCAAACAGAACATAAATATATAATGCATAATATAATACATAATACAACATAAATATATATAATATAATATATATACACATATATATATATATATATACATACCTATAACAACACTCATAAGATGTAAACATGAACTTGGGGACATATAAATATGAACAGTAGGGGGGACAGGTCAGCAGTTACGCAGCGGAGTCAAGGTGAGCAGTAATAGGGCCCCAAATGTACTCAAAAGTGGCTAGACTGTCCTGTCTGTTGCAACGCAACCTCTCCAGGTGTATCAAAGATACAAATTCATTAAGCCATTTACTGAAACAGGGTACAGTCGGTGTTTTCCACTCAGTCAAAATCATTCTCTTAGCTACTAGTGTGCCGAGCATGAGCGTCTGCTGTATGGAGTATGGTAGTGCAAGAGAGGCGTCGGAGCATCCGATCAGAGCAGCTTAAAGCGTCAGGAATAATATTGATGTGATATACTGTGCTGTACCATGAGAAAATACTATGCCAGAAAAAAACTATTTTTGGGCAGGACCAGAAGGTGTGGCCCAGCGTTCCTTTGGAGATGTTGCATCGATCACAAATATCTGAAACAGCAGGGTACATTTTGTTTATTCTAACCTTTGAATAGTGTAGTCTATGGATGATTTAAACTGGATTAATTGTAATCTGGAATTGACTGAACCAGAGTGGATCCTCCTCAACCCCTCGCTCCATAGCTCATCCGACAGCTCCAGTCCAATATCCTCCTCCCAGGCAGCCTTAATGTGATTTGTTGAGGGATTAGAGAGATTGGAGAACAGTGAGACAAATTTTGATATGAGTTGTTTGGAGTTGGGATGTTTTTTTAATAGTGCATATAAACAGTGTTCGTGAGGTAAATTTTGAAAATTGTTAAATTGATTTTGAACAAAATGTCTAACTTGTAAATAACGAAAAAAGTGGGAGTTTGGGAGCGAGAATGCTTCTTTCAGCTCAGTAAATGATGCAAAATGATTATCTATATATAGATCTGAAAATTTGATCAGGCCCTTGTCCTTCCAGTGTGCAAAGGCTGCATCTGTCTGAGAAGGAATAAAGTTGTGATTAAAACATATAGGGGAGTGTGCAGACAGCACGGGAACTGAAAGCACCCTCCCCACCTGTTTCAGTATTTTAATTGAGTTTCTCAAAACAAAATTGTCTTCCAGTAGTTGCCCTGGTATGTCCTTTGAGGAAAACAAGAGAGCTGAAAGAGAGCTGCCCTTCACTGCCTGGGATTCAAACTGGAGCCATTTAGGAGTGTCTGCGGAGGATTGAGGGAGTTGGTCCTGCCAGTAAATTAAAGCTCTGAGATTGGTGGCCCATTAATAATGGAGAAACACAGGGAGGGAAAGCCCTCCCATTAGTTTGGGTTTCTGCAAGTGTTTTTTGGAGATACGGTTGGATTTGTAACCCCAAATGAAAGACATTATTATTGAATCGATTTTTTTAAAGAAAGATGACGCGAGCTTGATTGGGATGTTTTGAAATAAATACATAAACCTGGGGAGAGAAACCATCTTGATAGTGTTCACGCGTCCTATCATTGATAGCGGCAGGGTTCTCCAATGTTCGATGTCTGCTTTAAGTTTATCTAATTGAGGAATAAAGTTATATTTAAATAGCAACTTTGGCTTCAATGGGATGGATAGACCCAGGTATGTAAACTGGTCTGTAGCTATCTTAAATGGGAGGGAGTCCAGATAGGACTGCTCCAAATTATCAGTAAGAGGAATAAATGCGCTTTTTTGCCAGTTAATAGAGTAGCCCGACAGCTTACCGAAATGTTTAATTAAGGAGAGAAGCGGGGGGAGGGATGAGGCTGGATCCATCATGAAAATTAATAAATCATCGGCGTAAAGCGATAATTTACATTCAACGCTACCAACCTTAATTCCTTTGATTTCAAGATGCTTTCTTATACAGTTAGCGAGCGGTTCAAGCATTAAATTGAACAGTAGAGAGCTCGTGCAACAGCCTTGCCGCGTGCCGCGTTGTAACCTGAACGATACTGACTTATTACCGTTAGTCAAAATTGAGGAGGTGGGGGCTGCATAAAGCATCTTAACCAAATTTAAAAAAAAGTCACCGAATCCATAGTGTCTTAATGTGGCATGCATATATCTCCAGTCGATCTGATCGAAGGCACGCTCCGCGTCCAGAGATATAACTACAGGTTTATCGCTTGAATTATATTTAGCATACATTATATTAAATAATCTGCGTGTATTAAAAAAAGAAAATCTACCGGACATGAAGCCATTTTGATCCCGGTGGACCAGAGGTGACATGTGTCTGGCAAGCCTAGTTGAGACCATTTTAGCGACCACCTTTTGGTCAAAATTTAGAAGGCTGAGGGGTCTATAAGCTGATGGATCCGTTTCATCCTTACCTTTTTTTTTGGCAACAAACAAATATTAGCTTCGTAAAACGACTGTGGAAAAATATTACTTTCAATGGAGTGTTTAACCATTCTGAGTAACAAGGGGGCAACCAGATCACTATATGTCTTAAAGAACTCAGCACAAAAGCCGTCAGGGCCGGCAGCCTTACCAGACGATAGCGCTTTTATCGCATCTATAATTTCATTAATAGTAAAGTCAGAGTCAAGGTCAGCCTTGGCATTTTCATTTACTTTAGGTAGATCAGCAGACACCAGGAATGACTCAAGCTCGTCATCAGTTGCGTTAGATTTAGCTGTATATAGTTTTTCAAAATGATCTCTAAAGTGATTATTTATATCTTGAGGATTAATTAATAGCTCACCTGAGGGGGACTTCAGTTTGAGGATAGACCTGCTTGCCTGTGCGCCGCGGAGCTGTCTGGCCAGCAGTTTACCTGGCTTGTCTCCAAGTTCAAACTGTTTTTGTCTCAGCTTTAGTATCTGTTTACTCACCTGGTCACTCAGAATGGTATTATATTCATATTTCAACGACATAACAGAATACAGATCACGAGTGGATAAAGAGGATAAATACACTCTCTCAGCAATTACGAGCAGCGTCTCGATTTCAGCGAGGCGTTTATGCCTTTCTTTCTTTTTAGTAGCTTCATAAGCAATTATTTGCCACTTTGTTTGTTGACTTGATTGATTGACTGACATAAAAAACCCATATTGCAATACATGTTTTCAAGAGTGTTGCTGTGCACAAATGTCGGTAGATTACAAATGAAATACGAAAAAAAAACCCTATTCCATTTCTCCCCTTTCCCATTCCAAGTGCATTTGTCTTAAATGTAATGTCAGCGCCGCTATTCCAAAGCCATTTTCAGCAATGGTATTATAATGTTTTCGGTGGGTAGAGCTGGTCATTTCGAAAGTAGCTCAGTTCAAAAAAGTGTGGGCACCCCTGCTATAGAGTCTGCTTGGAGGCGCTGGTGTCCAAACATTTGTGTGCATAGGTGTCTGTACATACTAGTTTTTGCTAAATTAAAGCCAATGTGAGGCATTTGGCCTATTCTGGTAAAGGGTATTGAAATACAGCATGCAACGGAGTATCTGGTTAATGTATGGCGAGAAAGGAGAACCTCTTCTGTTGAGATCTTATCATGCTTCAGTAAGGTGACTCAGCGAGTTGTGTTCATGTAAAGCACATTGGAGACTTTTCATGAAAGAAGCAGCCTGCTAATGATCACCCGTAGTTCTAGCGTTTTATTTCATTTGTAGTTCTAGCGTTTTATTTGTTTGACTGCTCAAGGGTGACCTGTGCAAATGTATTACCCATTTAGGCCTGACGTCAAAATAAAAAATATATCTTCTAACTCCTCCAGTTTTCTGAAATAAATATTTTCATGATTTTTCAAAAATAGCATATTTTTCAATTGTTAAATTTTAACATAATGTTTAAAACACCAAAAGGGGTTCCCGCCCAAAATGGGTTAATTGGGGTGGGCTGGATACGGACATGGATGAGTCGCTGCCCTTTGGTTAATGCGTCAGATGCAGTTAATTGTTCATTGTTAATTGGCAACGGTCATCTGGTACTTCATCGTTCATCAGAAGCGCAGCCAGTTTGAGCAGAGAACAGTCATTAGGCTCAGGTTCAAATCCCAGCGAGTGAGATGAACAGAGAGATGGCACAAACTTGAAGGTGTCAGGGGATCCACATGTGGCACTCCTCAAGAAGAACAAAGCCTTGTCTTCATTGTCCTCAAACAAGCCCGGAAGACTGTCCTACAGAATCAAATGAAAAGGAGGAAGAATATAGATGATAAATGTGAGGATGTCATTTCATGTACAGTAGGTTACTACAGAGTCAGACACTAGATTAGATTGAATACACCTTAACAAAAACAGCAGCTGCTGTTTTCAAATGTTTGGATTTGTCACAGTTTGTAATCAAATCTGATCGACGATGCGCTATAACAGGCCCATGTGAATCTCCTTGTTATTACTTCAATTAGGTTTTTTTTGTGTTTGTTTTTTTGTATTTTAGAATAACCCACTGTTAGTGGAAATGTTGTGTTGTTGTAACCAGCCACTTTAGGACATTGACTTATTTTACTTATATAAAGCTGTCCCACCTCCCACATAACATTATATCACCCTGCTATTTGTGTGTGTGTGTGTGTGTGTGTGTGTGTGTGTGTGTGTGTGTGTGGGTGTGGGGGGGATTTTCAGAATAACCAAAACAGGTTTACAGTGGTAAAAACTGTATTTTAGCTGGGGACCCCCTGGAACCCCCTCAAAGTCCCCCGGGGGTCCCCACTTTGAGAACCACTGCTTTATAAATACAAATGTATTCATTGTTCTTTTTCCTCCCAATACCCCAGTGTTCATCAGTCTTTCAGCCTACTGTGTGCAGTGCTGCATGTGGCCATGAACACTCACCTTGGTGTCCACGTGAACTTTCCCGTCGTTATCGCAGCACACGAGTTTGTATTTGCCATTGTTGACGACATATAGGATTACTGTCACCTCTCCGTCAATTTTGTCTCTTCTGAAGGTCTGGATTTTGAATTTGCAGTCTAAATAATAAATGAAAGGGGAACAAAGAACAAACTATTTCTGTAACACCATAGATTTGTATCTCAGCAATTTACAATATTGCAAACAACCCATAAGAAAATAAATATTTTTTTGAGCACTTGAGAAGTAATTAAAGACAATGTTCGTCTGCCATTGTATTTCTGTGTAGAAAACATCATCAATCTATTAATTCGTATTATTAAACATAT
Organism: Protomyctophum bolini; assembly: GCF_963924005.1. NCBI lineage: Eukaryota > Metazoa > Chordata > Actinopteri > Myctophiformes > Myctophidae > Protomyctophum > Protomyctophum bolini. The sequence goes on from NC_137870.1 coordinate 48,246,732, forward strand.
TGTGTCCTAGTGCCAAACCATCTCATGAAGAAAACAATATGTATATAACCAGTGTTACATGTTGGCATCTATAAAATTG